>NW_027185653.1:6869361-6904422 GCF_028583685.1 Petaurus breviceps papuanus
AAAGAAAGAAAGAAAGAAAGAAAGAAAGAAAGAAAGAAAGAAAGAAATGCAGTGTTCAGTCCTAGATTCATAGTATCCTAGAACTAGAGGAGACTTTAGAGATAATCTATGACAATCCCACCATTCTCTGGAATCTCTTCTCTTAAAGATTATTGATGACCCTCTATTTCCCAAATATGGTGGCCTTTTTTCATCAATTGCTGCTATTGCCTTCCCTGCTACTCCTGATACTGTAGTGGTCATTGTTCTTTTGGCCTTTATTCTCAAACAGGGCCAATAACATCATGGGGGTGATGTCTTGACTTGATGTAAATTGGACATAAGTGAGGCAGACTCTCTCCTCCAGAATCATCAAAGTTCATTTGCAAGATAAAGGTCAAGATGACTGATGATGGCCCAGGATGAAGTGGGTGATTTTGACCTTTCTATTGTTACCTACCTTTACACTTTTCCCTACCCTACTCTACACTTTCTCCTTGCACTACAGAAATATCACACTCTCTTTTCTTCTTACCTCTCTGACTTGTTTTCTTTTTTGGCTCTTTGCCTCCTCTAAATACTTTCATATAATTATTCTTTTAAGAGTTTGTACTAAACTTTTTTCTCTTTTCTCTCTTTACTCTCTCCCTTCACAATCGCATTCTTACACACAACTTTAATGACCATCTCTGTGCATGTGACTTACAGTCTATATTTCCTCTTCTTTCCTCTCAGAATATTTTTTCTGAGGTTGCATATATTCCCAACCCCATATCAAACTTGGTGTGTCCTATTATTTTTCTCCCTAAAACTGCTTATCTTTTTGATTTTACTATTTTTGTCTGTGTTACCATCATTTACACTTCCTCTCCAATATATGAAAGCTTGTAGTTAATCTCACTCCTTTTCCTATAACTCTCATAGTCAATCTTTACTATACCTCCACAACATTTCTTATCATTATGTCTTTTCTAGTCCCACTACTACACTAATAGAGACCCTCATCAATACATACACATTTCTGAAGAGGATCATAGGATTTAGAGATGATAGGGAGCTCAGAGCCATAGAGTCCCCCTCATTTTGTTAATAAGGAAATACTCACAGAGAGGTGAAATTAATTGCCAAGTATCATGTAGAATTCAAGGTAGAATTTAAATCCAGGTCTTCCTGGCTCAAGTTTAAGTTCTTTACCCATTGCACAATGCTGCCTCTAAAAGATTTATCTCCGGGGCGGCCAGGTAGCACAGTGAATAAGAGCACCGGCTCCAGTGTCGGGATGACATGTGGATCGAATCCAGGCTCAGACACATAGCACCTACCCAGAAACACCTGGCCGTGTAACCTTGAGCAAGTTACTTAACCCCAATTGCTTTAAAAAAAAAAAGATTTATCTCCCTCCATTCTCTTCACTCCAACCTATACTCAATGTAATTACAAATATAATCTTTCTTACATATTGTTGTATTATATTCCTTTGTTCAAAAATCTTGTCTCCCCTCCCCAACTTCTCATTGTATATCAAGAAAAGCTTATTCAAATTTGCATGGCATTCAAGGCTCTCCATAAATTAGAGACATTATATCTTTCCAGCCTTATCCTGTATTACTTCCCTACACTCTTAAATGAATTGTATTATGCTGTTCCCTGAGCGAGGCCTTATGTTTGATTGTCTTTGTGAGTATAGTCACTTCGTTACCTATGCTTGGGATTTTTTACTTTCCTTTCCTTATCCATCCCAATCCTTCACCAAAATATTAAGTCCAATATTATCTCCTCCGGGAAGTCTTTCTTCATTTCCCTTGTTGGCAGCCATTTTTAGACTTGAACTTCACTTCCTTTTCAACTCTGAAGAACTTTTCTAAAGGTAGTACATATTATAGTGGTCCATGTCTGTGTGTTCTTCCCTGGGACAGTACCACTATTCACCAGAATTCTACCACAGGATTCCCATACCCCTGAATCCCTCTTCCAACAATATCCAGGTTTTTCTTTTTTTCCTGAAAGGGCCATAGCTAGCCCTAGGTCCAAGGGAACATAGATTTAAGTTGCGCCTCCTTTGACACAGTTTTCTGCTAGCCTTTGGTCATCATAATGTGGTTTCCAGGTGATCTTTGGGATTAAAAGGCTCACCCACTTGGAGTTAGGGATCCTAAAACACTTGGCTAATGTCTAAAGGCCAAAGAAGTCGGTGCACCCTGCACTGCTGACCAAAAGTATTTCCATGTGAAAGTGAGGGGAGCTGTGTCTGCCCAAGGAAAGGGCTGTGTATCCATATTGAATATTCCTTCTATGATATTGTGAAGTGATCTTCATTTGGAGAAATATCAAAAGACCTACATGTGCATCATTCATTTTCCAATACTAAACCTATATTGAGAGAGGACTGACCTGAGTGAGACCCACCCTAGACTGTCTACTAGATTGTAAGCTTCGAGAAGGCTGGGGTAATATCTTATATAATCTTAAATTTAAGCATATAAGAAATACTTATTGAATTAATGAATGGATGAGGAAATTGGTTCTGGGAGGTTTTGAGACATCCAAAATTATTACACTTGTAGTGGTTAAAAGTAAAAATGCACTTTCCTAAATCATAGGACTATTTTTACTATTCACATGATGCTTCTGGCATCCTTATTCCATTTAAAAGTATCTCTTGTGAAAAATAGAAAATGATCTTGAGAACTCTCCACATACTGTTGATTGGCTCCCCAATTTGTTGAGCATTGTCACTAAAATAAGCAAGAAGACAAATAAATTATCTATAGAAGAATAGAGCCACAAAATTAACTAGTAAAAAGAAACAACATGAGTTAGCACCACTTGCCACATGTAGGGACATGGATGTACAAAGGGAAAGAGAAGTGAATAAGCATTTATATAGCACCTACTATGTGTCAGATATTGTGTTAAGGGGATTTTATAAACTCAGACTTTATAATCTTGTTTGAACCTTGTAATAGCCAGGTAAGGTAGGTATTGTTATTATATCCATTTTGCAGTTAAGAAAAATGAGGCAATGTGAGGTTGTGACTTGCCCAAGGTCACACAGCTAGTATCCTGACTTTAGAACTGGCTCTTTTCCCACTGTGTCACCTAGTAGCTTCAATTCTGCCTATAATCGTAGTCCATATATTACAATTACTTCAAAAGCAAAGTATACAGATACCTAACATGGCATGGATTGTCCCAGTAGAATAATATGGAGTAATGGGATGCCCAAAAGAAATTCTTTCCATAGTAACAATAGTGATTCTTTTGCCAGTGAAAAGCAAATGAGGAGTTTGTGAATTAGTGTTTCCTTTTTCTAACATATGACTGGATACAAAATTATTCTTAAATTTGTTAAATGTTATCTTCATGTCTCAATTAAGGTCTCTCATTAGACTTCTTGCCTGCAGCCTCTCTCTTTTCCTACATTACATGATGCTAACATTGTAATTTTCCCAAGTTTCTGCTTTTATTGTGTCAGTCATAGCACTTTCACATACAGCCAGATCCTGTCCTTTTTAGATGGGAGGGATGCGAATGGGTGAGGAGATGCAGGGGGTAATGAGTTATGTGTTTTAATTTGAAAACAGACAGGTGAGTAGAGAAAAAAAGAAATAGGGGCATTAAGGAAATGTATCCAATGATGATTGGTCCCAGAATCGAATTTTTTGGAATCCTACCATGGAGTAGGCACTGAAACTATAATATAGTAGGAATAAGATGAGGATTGGTAAATTCTGAATAGGAAAGAAATAGTGGTTGGAAAGTGGATGACTACAGCAGGATGGTATTATAATCAACAAATTAATTAATAAGAATTTGATAAGTGTCTCATGTATTTTTTATCTGAATATTATTTTATTTTTCCCAATTACATGTAAAGACAACTTTTAACACTCACATAAAACTTTTTTTTTGAATTTGAAATTTTCTCCCTCCTTCCTGACCTCCTTCATTTTTAAGATGGCAAGAAATTTGATAGAGGTTACATATATGCAATCATGTAAAATATATTCCCATATTAGTCATGTTGTGAAAGAAGAAACAGATCAAAAGAAAAAAATGTGAAAAAATTAAAGTGAAAATAGTATGCTCTGATCTACATTCGGATTCCATCAGTTCTTCTGAATGTGGATAGCATTTTTCATCATGAATCCTTTGAAATTGTCTTGGCTCATCGTATTGTTCAGAAGAGCTGTCACTCATAGTTGATCAAAACACAAGAAGGTGGTGGCCTAATCTGGTGGGCTAAGGCTCTAGCGATGCCTTTCCTGACACAGTTTCCTCGCTGCCTCTAGCTGTGTTAACATGACTTCCTGGTCATCTAGATGTATCAAAGCTCTCATCCATGTTGGAGTCAGTACTCTTCAGATTTGGTGAATATCCAAATACCATGAAAGTCTTCACACCCCACCCTGCTGGTCAGACATGTTTCTTTATAGAGACCAGGGGAACCCTATCTAACCGAAATTAAGCTCTCTTTGTTGCATTGCCTTGCTGTAGTGCTAATTAAACTGCATTTTGTCAGCTACTCAAAGATCTACAAGTACCACCTTTTCTACTGATATGGAACCTGAACTAACAGTCATCAATATTAGGAAGCCCCTAATAGCAAAGCAGCTACAAAAATAAGAAAAACCAAAGTGATAAAACAGGACAGGTCTGGGATATGAGATAAGGAGCTTCCTGCACACTGAATCTACAAGATCTCCAGTAAACTTAGTGAGATAATGTCAGATAATATAAACCCTATATGGGAAAATTGATATGGAGGCCAGAAAAGGCAGCTTCTTCTCAATCTAAGGAACTAGGAGAAAGATCACATCCTCCCAGACTCCAAGAAAGGGAATAGAGAAGGCTCATTCTGGGCATATCTGAAGGAGGGAGAAGAGAATACATTTTTATTAAGCACCTATTATGTACCACACACTGTGCTAAGTGTTTTATAAATTTTGTCTCATTTGATCCTTAAGAAAGGAAATATCTCTCAAGGTTAAAGATATTCAGGAAAAAATGAGCCCAAAGAATAATCTTCACAAGGATGAGAAAAATGTAAATGAAAATAATTTTATCAAAATGGAAGAGTCAAAGTGGCAACAATCCATTTATTTTATGAAGCAGAGGCATACTGTTCTACCGATAAATCTATTGGGAATTAGTAGAGAGGGACAAACATCAGGAACAGATGGTGATGTGTACACAGGAGGAACATGGGTGGTCATAGTGAATTTGTTGATCAGCAAACATGCTGTAGGACAGCTAATAACTCTGACCCTACAGGGCCACTGATGCCTCTCTCCTACTGTAACATATGCATGCATAAACTCTGCCAGATATGGCTTTGTTGGATGGTATATTGCCTCATGCATCTGGAGCAAGTAAAATCCTTGACTATTTCTTCTTTAAGGGATAAAAATACCTTTAAATCCATAGTCTTTTTTCAACTACATTAGGAAAGGCAGATAAAGTTTTCTGGAATCAGCAAAAAAATCCACAAAAAAACCCAAAAGAAAACAAAACCAAAACCTAACCTTCCCCCTTGTTCCCATTCTCTGTTGTTCTCTTCAGTCCCATTTCCCCACTAGGAGATTCTTCTCCGTGTAGGGCACCAAACTCTTTATGATAAAAAGAGGTATCCTCCTGTCAGTCTTAGTCTTTTCTGTGAATTGACCATCTTTCTAGACCAGTGGTAGGGAATTTGCAGCCTAGAGGCCACATGTGGCCCTCTAGGTCTTGAAGTGTGACCTTTTGTCTAAATCCAAACTTCACAGGACAAATCCCCTTAATAAAAGGATTTGTTGTCTAAAACTTGGATTCAATCAAAAGGCTGTACCAATGACCTGGAAGACTCCGAAACTGATGACAGCCCCTGCCCATGGGGCCCCTCCCTTCCTCTGATTGGAGAGGGAGAAAGGTAGACAGTGGAAAGATCTTCCATAAGCCTCTGGCATTTAAGGAGGGCACCCAGGGAATTCTTCTCATCATTTCCCATCAGGCTATTTTCTTGGACTTCATAATCTCCATCATTCATCAAATCACATCTCCTCAGATCATTTCCAACCCTGGCTTCAGGCCTCCACTATGCCCCTGTGCTGGGTAACCTCCTTTACCCTTTGCATCCTCCTTTTCTGTATTGTCTTCTCTCATTAGACTATGAGCTCTGTGAAGGTAGGGCCTTTCTTATTCCTTTCTTTGTATCTCCAGCTTTAGCACAGTGCCTGGCACATAGTAGCTGTCTAAGAAATGTTTACTGACTCGTTGGCTTTTGCTCTAGATGCTTCTGCCCTTGGTCAGAATCTCACTCCAGTTTAGGGTTAACATTTTTTATACATCCTAATTTTAATATTTGAAAATTCAACTTTCAGTCAGCTAATAGTTCTTTGCCCAATAACTAGAAAAAGCTTGGCTTATGGGGTGCTAAGTTTTCAAACCTTAAGTCTCCCTTGTAAATGAATGGAGGAGAAAGGCATAGAGACTGTTTGCTTCTTTTACCTACTCAGCCACATTCTTGACCTTTTTATATACAAATATACCCAGCAAAGGATTGAAAAGGTCTCGGTGGCAACATCTACATTTTCAGAAGCCTTGATCCATTTGTTTGAATTATATTGCTAAAGCCAAGACATCATAGGATTCACTCAGTCATAAAATACAGTACAAATGAAAAATGGTGGATAAAGGAGAAAGTCCAATATGAGTAAGGTTTTTTTAAATGTGTGAAAACATAATTAGTTACTACTCAACAAAAGATAAGAGATCTCTAAATAGGAGCCTTGACTAACAGTAATTTACCTTCCTTTTTCATTCTCTGTGTTAAATGTTTAAATATGTCAGAGACCAACTATGAGGAAAAAGCAAGACTCTTAGCACAGGAATTGACGATGTTCGGCTAAATTTCTGTAAGAAAGCTTTAGGAGTGATGTGGATGAATTTCAATTGAAGTAAAGGGCACAGCATATGAAGATGCACAATAATTGAAAAAGGAAAGTATAATTGTGTTCCAGAGTTAGTATTCCTAGGGATTTTCCAAGCAGCAAATCTAAGCATACGTATTTAACAAGGTGCCAGTTAAGAACAAATTAGAGCAGTAAGCAATATTCCTCAGCTCGGTGGTAAAGCTTAGAAAACGTTAATCCAATAGAGGAACTGGTATAGAAATTAGGCACTCAAGCTCATGTAGAAAAATGTCATACAATTCATGAATAAGTCATGGGAGTATTATAACTGACTTTGAAGGATTAGAGCAACATATCAGAAAGAAACCAATTGGCCAACTTAACCACAGACATTTTGATCAGGAAAGGTTTTCTGTAGTTAAATTTAGAAAGGCAACATTGATGGGAGACGATTTTTTCCAGATACAGGAGTGATCCAGTATTATCAATTAAATGTGAGCTTTCAGATTCCTAGGTTATAGAAAAATATATTTTTTTCTGATTTTTAAAAAAAGCCTGGTAATTCTAAAAATTCAATTTAAAACAACCCTTACAAACCAATATTGTAAAGTAAAAATATAGTAATCAGGAATTTAGAAAATATTCTAGTTTCTAAACATATGGAATAAAAGTAACTTGAGAGCCTTGAGAAACCTAATACAGCTACAAAACAGCTGGTGATATTAAATCAAGTTCTAATACATCTGAGCCTCTCTTTCCCTAATGGGTTGCAATAGACTCACTCCCACATAATTATGGTAATACTTCGTGTTTATTCTAAGAGTTCCTCTTAGAGGAATTCACAACTCCTTTTAGGGGTTTATTATTCCTTACAAAATCCTAGTAAGATAAATAAGGACTATGTATCATTATTTTTTGTTTTGTAGATGAGAACATCAAGGAACTTCTAAAATGATTAGCTGTGGTATATGGTGTCATTATGGTAAAATCAGGAATAGAGTGCCCCAGGATCTTGGGAGTAGATTTTTCATTAAGGTCACTGAATCATAGAATATTAGAACAAAGATACCCTATCTAATCTATTCCTTTATTTTGATAATGAGAAAATGGAGGTTAAGAGATATATAATCGGGGTGGCTAGGTGGTGCAGTGAGTAAGAACGGCAGCCCCGGAGTCGGGAGGACCTGGGATCGATTTTGGCCTCAGATACTTAACAACCACACAAAAAAAATTGGGCAAGTTACTTAACCCCAATTGCTTGAGAGAGAGAGAGAGAGAGAGAGAGAGAGAGAGAGAGAGAGAGAGAGAGAGAGAGAGAGAGAGAGAGAGAGAAAGAGAGAGAGAGATAATAACTTGTCCAGAGAAAGTGGAAAATGTAGGAAATCGAGAGATGCTTGTTCACTCCAAATCCAAATGCTGCCAATGCTGCAGTTACATCTGTGAGTCTCACTTTTAGACTCCATTTGTAATTTGTAGTTTAGTCAACTTATAAACCAACACAAAGAACAATATTTTAATAATAACCATTTCTTGTTTCCAAACTTCAAATGAAATTTCACACTGATGGACTTCTGCCTAAGACCACTTCTTAGAGTAGGAAACAAAAAAAAATGTCTTGAAAAACCTCTCTTTCTAAAATCTACAGTGTTCATATAGCTTCCCCAACTCAATTCTCTTCTCCAGCAATGAAAGAACTTGACTTTCTCCTCTGCTGCACCCACCCAATGCTGCATGGTAATGTGGAATGATGTTTTGTCATTTGAAACTGGTGATATCTAACTTCAAATCTCAACTGCAGATATTAGCTGCATGACCGTGGGTGAATTATTTAAAACCTCTGAACCTCAATTACCTCATCTGAATAATGGGGATAACATAATATTTCCACTTATAATATGCTTCAAATTAGACAACTTATATACCATTAAGTCCTATATAAATATTGGTTTTTGCTGTTGTTTTCTCCTTTCATTTCTTGCCATAAAATCTTAACTACCTTATGTCATCCAACCTCGACACTTACTAGTTATGTGACCTTGGGAAAGTCACATAACCTCTGTCTACTCAAGTTTCTTCATCTGTAAAAATGATGATAAAACATATCCCCCTTGGTTGTTGTGAGGAGAAAATGAGATGGCATTTGTAAAACATTTTGCAAATCTTAAAGTACTATATAAATGTTAGCAAAAATTATACTCATAACAAGTATTAGTATTAGAGTTATTAGTGATAATAATTATTATTACTAATACTAGTAACACTAGTTAGTGTTAACATTAGTGTTATTATTCCCCCAAGATATTTCTAAAATAGCTACCTTAATAAGCTCATTAAAGAGGAAGCATTCATCACTTATGATGGCTGAATGATAATGATCTTGTAGCAATGTGTTGCACTATACTAGTTTCCATAAAATATTAAAATAACCACAAAAAGACATGAAGGTCATAGAAGTGGCTATTTTTGAAGCACTTATGGAAAGGAATATAGGCAGCTAAGTGGCACAGTGGGTAGAGGGCTAGACTTGGGGTCAGAAGTTCAAATCCTGTCTCCAGACACTTACCAGTTGCATGAGCCTGAGTAAGTCACTTAACCTCTTTCTGATTCAGTTTCTTCATCTCTGATAATAATAGTACCTACCTCCCAAAGTTGTAGTAAGGATGAAATTAGTTACCATATATAAAGCTTAAGCTGACATTTGCAGACCTTAAAGAATGGTATAAATGCCAGCAATGGTGATGATGATGATGACAGCAATGATGAAATAGATAAAAATCTCATTGAGTTAGAGGTCTCAAATTAATCATAGATTTGGAGCTAGAAAGGACCTTAGAGGCTATCTAGTCCAAACTTCTCATATTATGGATGAAGACAATGAGGCCTAGGATGGTTAAATAAATTGCCTAATAACAAGCATCAGATCTAGGGTTTGAACCCAGGTCCTTTGATTCCAGAAAAAGAGTGTTTTTTATACTATGATGGATTTTCATCTGCAAAAGTGAATTGAGTACCTATACCAAGGAGAACATTAATCCATTAGACTATTGAAGAAATGTCAACATTAATCCTAATATATAACATTAGTATTTTAATAAAATCCTTCACCTAAAAGAGTAATATAGAAATTTATGACACTATAACAGAGTAAACAAGGAAGACATCTGAAGGGAAAAGTCTTTCTTGGCAGCCCTTTCTTTCATGGCACCCCAACCATCCCCATCCTAAAATCGTGCAGAAAGCCTCCCCTACATGTTCAGCTGGTCTTGATTAAAAAATATGTAACCAATATTTAAGGCAAGTGTTACAATGGAATGTGGATATCCAATTTAAACAGCATTACCCTCTTGCAAGTCCACATGAATTTATTATTGTGGTCTTTCAAAGTTGTGAGTTATTTTAGAGTGTGTCACTTTTTTCTTGGCTAGTGTTTCTGGGCAATAGATTTAGGGCATTATGATATCACTTTAAAATTGTCAGAATGAAAAACGTCTCTCTGACATTCACATTTGTTGATATTTATTACAAGATCTAGAAAGCTGAGAGAGTTCCAGTAGGATTCAATTTTCATCTACCTAATGCAGGTGCTGTTTGGACCTGGATTCAGTTGTTGCCTCAGATGCTAGATGCATGACCTTTGGAAAGTCACTTAACTTTTCCTTATGTTAAAAGGAAGGGATTGGATGGAAAAGTCACAAGTTCTCTTCCAGTTCATGGCCTCCAAGGTCGCTTCCAACCTAGGTATTATTCTATGAACTAGTAATTTATCACCCAATAAGCAGTAAATACTGTACCAGAATTAGGCAGCACAAAAAAGTCTTCAAACCAACTTCCTATTTCATAAAGTAAAAGCAATACAGAAAGCAACTCATATGAAATCAGTTTAGTAGGTGGATGAATTAGTTATTTGAATACATGACTCGAGGGGGCAGCTAAGTAGAGTAGTGGCTAAACAGCTGGGCCTGGAATCAGGAAGACTCGTCTTCCTGAGTTCAAATCTGGGCTCAGACACTTACTAGCTTTGTGTGACCCTGGGCAAGTCACTTAATCTTGTTTGCCTCAGTTCCTCATGTATAAAATAAGCTGAAGAAGAAAATGGCAAATCACTCCAGTATCTTTGCTATGGAAACTCCAAATGGGATCACAAAGGATGGGACATGACTGAAACAATAACACTGAACGAAGTGCATGTGTTAAAATTGTCCAGTTTCTAGTTTTCAGTACCCTGGGGCAAAGCTCCTTTCAACTCATGCTAAATACAACTTTTCTACCATGAAAAAGATGATATTTAATTTAAATGACTTAGATTAATTTTGATTAAATTATTTTTTGAAATAACAAGTTGTTTTGTCAATTAGTTGTGTCCAAAACCTTGTGATGCTATTTGGGGTTTTCTAAGGTCACTTATTTGATTGAACAAGGTGTTTCTGGTTTTAGTGTCTATCAGATGATTTTACCTCTGAAATAACATGGCTCATTGTTTATACTTCTGTTACTGCTCTTTCATTAGTGCTGTTGAGATATTTTTCAATCATGTTTGACTCTTCATGATCCCATTTGGGGTTTTCTAGGCAAAGATATTGGAATGGTTTGCCATTTCCTTATCCAGCTCATTTTATAGATAAGTTCCTGAGGAAAACAGGTTAAGGGATTTGCCCATGGTCACATAGCTGGTAAGTGTTGGAGCAGAGATTTGAACTCAGGTCCCTCTTGACTCCAGGGAAGGCACTCTGTTGCGCCACCATGCTGCCCCCAAAATAAGAAGACCTGATTCCACTAAAAGAACATTTTGCTCAGGGAAAAATCTTCAGTCTCATTTTTGATCTGAGATTAAAGATATTGATAGTATTTGTACTATTTTAATCTCAATTATTGACATAATTAAAATCTTATTCATGTTTGACTATCTTGCCTCTTTTCTTATCAATTGTCACTAATGATATAGTTTGTGCCACTTCTCCTGAAGAAGGTATCGTCATTAATATGCTGGGATTAACTTTTGCTTCCCATATGCCTTTCTATTGCCCCTTTGCAAATTGTGATCTTTGGATATCATGGAGTTCCATGGCTCAAAGCCAGAGAGTTAACCTAACCAACAGATGGCGATCTGCAGTATTGAAAGTTGTTTTTTTTAATTTAAAGGATTTTGAATGTAGATAATGCCAAAACTCATCTTGCCAAGTCCAGTTAATAAACATTTCCTAAGTGTCTGCTACATGCCAGGCACTGTGCTAAGTATTGGGGATAGAAAGGTGAAAAAAGCAGAGCCTGGAATATTTCTACTTTCATCACAAGGAAATATGCAGAAAGCTGTATGTAAGCCCTGGCCATCTCACTACAAGCAGGGATATTCATTTCCACTCGGAAAAAAATATATAATAAAATCTTATTTAACCTTTAATGTACTCGACATGCTTAGGCAGAAGAGGAAGCCTGCATTTGTAAGCTCATTTTTACTGTAGTAAAGTTTGTGAAAACTTAAGGAGAATAAGTGGAATTAATTCATTTCTTACAAATGTACTGAAAAAAAGACTTATTAAAAACAAAGGTTAAAAGTGGAACAGGAAATAAAACAGAGGCATAACAACTTTTCTATGAGAAAATCCTATTTTATTTTTTTATAATCACAGCCAATACAAAGAAGCATTCTTAAATTAATGCGCCATGAGAGATTTTTCTGAACTATAGTGGTTTGATTGAATAATCAAATTCCAGAGCCTAATTGAAATAATAAACCCTCTAAAGGCCAACCTTGAAAAAAAATCCACTTAAGAGGTTTTATTGGAGAGAATTTTGCATCACTGCTTAATGACATGGCAAACTTGCACGAATAATTATTTTTACTTACTGTTCTCATTAAAGAAAAGATAAGCTATAATTCTTTCAGTCAGAAGTAAAATTTCTACCCAGATCATTCACATTAAATTGACTCTTCATTTTATATTTCAAGAAATAAGTTCATTTAACTTCATCATCCTCTGGTCAGGATGAATAGTTATCTTCAAAAGGCAAAAGGAAGGGCCCAGAAGATGACGGGGGCTGGCACAGAGGCCTGGACACTGGGGTGTGCAGAGGCCCTGATGAGGCCTGATCAACATGGCAGCAAGTTGACCCACCAACCTCAAGGGCCATTGCTAGGCCTATCACTGCACGGCTGGGACTGGGCGGAATTGGGTAAGAGGCAAATGCAAGGCCCATGGCAGTGGCAGCAGCTACTCTTGGGACTACTAACCAACCCACAGCCTGGAAATTTCAAAAGCCCCTATATGGACTTCTTGGGACCAGAATGGCAGGGTGAACCCTTGCTGCTCCAATTCCCCCCTGACCCTGAAAACATAGTAATTATTGGTCCAAAGGAAAAAAGTAAAGGCTTGGGAACCATAGAGGAAGGGCATGGCTAGGGCCCTGCCTCAAAATGGGTAAAAAGCAGACTAGAAAGACAAAGACAAAGACTCTGGAGTCCTACTATTATGAGTGGGAGGAACCAAATTCAGAGGGAGATAGTGTGGATTCCACACCCACAGCTGAAGCCTCAACAGGGAACTGGTCTCAAGCACAGAAAGCATTCTTAGATGAGCTCAAAAAAGAACATTGAAAACCATATTAGAGTGACAGAAGATAAAATGAATAATTATTTTAAAATCAAAATTGTAAAATTAGAAAAACAATACAATGAAGAAAACAGCTCCTTAAAAAGAAAAAAAATGTGATACGGAAAAGAGGCTCCAAAAGCTAATTGAGGAAAATAATTTGCTAAAAACTGGAATCAACTAAATTGAAGTGAATAACTCTATGACAAACCAAGAATCAGTCAAACAAAATATCAAGAATGAAAAATTAGAAAAAGAGGTTAAATATCTCAATGGAAAAATAACTAACCTGGAAAACAGATCCAGGAGAGATAATCTGAGAATCATAGGCCTAACAGAAAATCATGATGAAAAAATGAGGCTGGACAACATCTTCCAAGAGCTCATCAAGGAAAACTGCCATGAGATACTAGAACCAGAGGGTAAAACAGAAATTGAGAGAATCCACTGGACACCTCCTGAAAGAGATCCCAAACTGAAAAGTCCATGAAATGTTGTGGCCAAACTCCAGAATTATCAGGTAAAGGATAAAATACTACAAGCATCCAGAAGGAAATGATTGAAATATCTTGGAACAACAGTGAGGATTGCACAGGATCTGGCAGCTTCTACACTGAAAGATCAGAGGAATTGGAATATAATTTTTTGCAAGGCAAAAGAACTCGGGTTACAACCAATGATTACCTACCCAGCAAAACTGAACATATCCTTCCAGGCAAGGAGATGTTCATTCAATGATATAATGGATTTCCAGACCTTCCTGATGAAAAAGCCAGAGCTCAATGGAAAATTCAACCTCCAATTACAAGACGCAAGAGAGACATAGAAAGAAACGAGAAACTTCATATTTACCTGGAGAGGCTTATAAGAACTGATACTGAGTGAGAGGAGCAGAACCAGGAGAAAATTGTATACAATTAAAGACACAACATATGTATTTTGACCAGCTTTGATACGCTGAACTCTTCTCAGCAATGCCAAAAGACTCATGATGAAGAGAGATGTCTACATTCAGAGAAAGAACTAGAAAGAACAGAGCTTGAATCCAGAGTGAAGCAAAGTACCTACTCTTTGTCTTCATGTTGTTTGGGTTTCTTTCCTCTTTCCCATTGTTCATTGCATGCTATACAGTCCTTCTTTTAACCTGACTAATGTCTAATGGGAAAGTAATTGCAGATCTTATACTTGATTGTATGCCACCAAATCTTTGAAACTCAAGGAATTGTGGAACTGAATCTTGTAAATTAAAAATAAACAAATTAATAAATACCCAAAAAAAGGCAAAAGGAAAACAGAAGGTGGGGGTAGCAAAACAAACAACTATTTAAAATTGCAGAGTAAAAGATTAAAATTTATGGGGGAGTGTGGGAATAAAAATTCAAAACTGAAACTACCATTTAGTAAGTGCTTACCAAGTGGGCACACAAAGGCAAGAATGAAGCAGTCCATGCTTTTGAGGAAACTGATACTCTCCCCATCTGCCTGCTAAAGTCAACCTGTCTAGCACCCAACTTGCTCACTGAATGCCCATTCTGAGAAATATAGGTAAAACATTCCCCCAAAAAACAAAACAAAACTTGATCGTCAGGGCACTGAACACAAGACACAATTTCATTCCAAGCGTCAATACAAAATGAACAATTTTCTGATGTCAGCCTTGTGATTTGCTTTTCTAGAGGAAGAGAATCATATTATCTCCATGTTTTAAAGGACCATTTATTCTAACCTGAAAAATGAATAAATCCCCTCTATATCACTGAAATGTGATCATCTATTCAATATTTGGATATTTGCAGCTACCTTCCAACCACACTCCAATTTTTCACAGTTTCAAATATTTAAGAAGTTTTTTCTTTCTCATATCAAGATTAAATATGATTCTCTGAAATTTCTACTTATGGGATCTATTTAGGCCCTTGAAGAGCTTACATTCCTTCCCATTTGCCTGCCAAAAACAGCCCAAGAACTGGAGTCAAGTAAAAGATAACTGCTATTCCTCCAACTTTCTATTGGTTAAACAACTGTTTCCCTCTACTGATTCTCAAATGACCTGACCTTCTAGGTTTTGGTCATCCTGGTTGCCCTCTTCTCAATGCCTTCAAATCTGGGGATGCCTAGCTAAAGTAGGAGACTCAGAATGGAAAACAACCCTCTAAATGTGGTATGGTCAGAATAGACTACCACAAAATGATCAGCTGCTACATTCTGAGTGCTATAATTCTCTTAATGACACTGAGGCATCAAATGTGAAAGCTATTACTCAGAAGAGTCCCCAAGGCATTTTAGGTGTGACATATGTAAAAAAAATTACAAATTCAACCAATATTTACTAAGAGCCCACTCTGCTGAGTGTTCCAGGAGATGCAAAGTTTAAGTAAGAAATGATCAAAGGATTCAGACAACTGAGATGGTAAGTGACTGAATATTGGGTATGTTAATTAACAAGTCTATACACATTATTCAATAAGTCATCTCCATCACTAGTGCAAAAATAAGCCAAGTAATTCAATGGAAAACTCTCTTCAGTGTAACTTTTTAATATAGTGAAAAGAAAATTAAATTTGAGGTTGACTTGAATTCTTTTCCTAGCTAAACTACTGGCTAACTATGCAATCTTGAATAAGACAAACACCTTCTTTGAATATCAGTTTGCTTATCTTCCAATTGAGGAAGTTAAGATTAGATGATATATAAGGTTCCTTCTAGCCCCAGAACTTTAGAGATCCATTAACCATGTCTGTCTTAGAAATACATGGTGGGGGTGGAGTGGGGTGGGAGGATAGAGTCAAGATGGCAGAGTAAAAGCAAGGACTCACCTGAGATCTCCCCAAAATTCCTTCAGATACCTCTTAAAGAGTGAATCTGAACAAATTTTAGACTGCCAGAATCTACTAGGAGACAGAGTGTGGCAGATTTCCATCCCAGGAGAACATGGAAAGTCGACAGGAATGACTGTTGCACTGGGTTGGGAGAGCGCAGAGAATGTGGGCTGCACCAGGACAGACTGAACCATAACAGAGCAGGAGTGGACCCTTGACCACTGAATCACCCACAACAATGGCAAATACCAAATCTCTCACAACAGGACACGGGTCTGTAGGAGCTGGGTGACAAAGAAGTGCAGGTTCTGTGGCAGCAGCAGGAGCTACTCCTGCGGCTACAAGCCCAGACTAAATATTTGGAAGTCACCTACTTGAACTTCTGGGAGTCAAGATGGCAGAGTAACCCATAAGTGTACACTGCCCCTCCCCCGATGACCTTGAAAAGCCCAGAGAATATTGCGCCAGGAAAAATCCTGGCTTAGTGGAAGCATTGGAGGAGTACATTGGTCTTTCAACTCAGGAGGCCAGAGAAGTTGATGGGAAGGTCCCTCTTGCTGTGGCTGAAGAGGAACAGTGCAGGATGGGAGGCATCCTAGCAAGCCTCACCTCAGCGAATCAGCAGGAGTTCCTGAGCCCCAGGGGAGCCAGCAAGCACCAGCACTAGGAACTCAGGCATTCCTTCCCATAACCAGGGAATCAACAGACACTAGCATGGATGGATGTCCACCAGTGGTTCATCCCACCTGAGCTCCAGCCATGGGCTGGAGAGGTGGAGAACTGAAGGAGTTAGACCATCACTCCCCCACACCTCATGCTGTGAGCTTCAGTGTAACCCTGGGGAAACACAGAAAGACCCGGTCTTGGCCTTGGCCTTGGCACACAGCAACCAGCTCCAAAAAGGAACCAGGTGATCTGCAGCATTATATAGCTTCTAACTGAGAGAATTAGAGGCCATAGCACACAAAACCAGCAACCAGGACCCTAGCTCCAAGCACAAGAAGCGGTCAGAGCCCCCAGTTCCCCAGAAGCAGAAATTCACTTTAAAAATCAGGAAAGAGGCAATCACAATGGGCAAAAAGGAAATTTGAAAAGGAGAGATCATAGGTTTTTACTGTGGGAATAAGGGAAGATCAAAATACAAATCCAAAAAAGGACAGCATTGACCTAGTTCCTCATCTGAAACCTCAAAAGGGAATATGAACTGGTCTCAAGTCCAAAAAGTATTCTTGGAGGAGATCAAGAAGGATTTAAAAAACCAAATTAAAAAGGTAGAAGAAAAATTGAACAATTATTTTAAAAATACAATTGACAAAATGGGAAAAAAAATCACTGAAGAGAACAACTCCTTAAAAAGTAAAATTGACCAAATGCATAAGGAGGTACAAAACCTCACTGGAGAAAATAAATCCTTAAAATGAAAACTGGCCAAATGGGAAAGGAGGTATGAAAGTTAACTGAATAAAACAATTCATTGAAAATTAGAATTGGGCAAGTAGAAATTTATGACTCTGTGAGGCATCAAGAATCAGTCAAACAAAATCTAAAGAATGGAAAAATAGAAGAAAATGCAAAATATCTCACTGGAAAAACAACTGCCCAGGCAAATAGATCCAGGAGAGACAATCTAAGAATTGTTGGTCTACCAGAAAGCCATGATGTAAAAATAAAAGAAGCTGGACATTATTTTCCAAGAAATCATCAAGGAAAACTGTCCTGAGGTTCTAGAACCAGAGGGTAAAATAGTCATCAAAAGAATGCACCAATTACCTCCTGAAAGAGATCTCAAATTATTCTCAAGTAATATTGTAGCCAAATTCCAGAATTATCAGGTCAGGGAGAAAATACTGCATGCAACCAGATAGAAGCCATTCAAATATTGTGGAACACTCAGAATCACACAGGACCTTGCACCTTCTACATTAAAAATCAGGGGGACTGGAATATGATATATCTTAAAGCAAAGGAACTTGGAGTATAAACAAGGACCAACTACCCAGAAAATCTGATTATAATCTTTCAGGCAAAGAGATGGCCATTCAATGAAATAAGGGATTTCCTGACTTTTCTGGTGAAAAGATCAGAGCTCAATGGAAAATTTAATCTTCAAATACAAGATTAAAGAGAGGCATAAAAAGGCAAACAGGAAAAAAAATCAAGAAAAGCTTTTTTATTCAATAAGGGCAAACTGATTACATCCCTATATGGGAGGATGATACTTGTTAATCTTGAGAACTATATATTTATTGCAACATTTAAAAGGGATATACATAGAAAGAGGTTGTGGGTATACATTAATTGATGTGATGATAAAAAAAACCTGATTAAGTGATGTAAAGGGATTGTAATGGGAAAAGAGGAAAGGAAGAGGAAGAAAAGGGTGATCTACATCATATTATAGTAGAGGGAAAGAAGAAAGGGAGATGAACATTGTTTGAGCTTTACTCTCATTGAATTTGGTTCAAGTAGGGAATAACACACTCCCTTAAGGATAGAAATCTAACTTTCCCTACAGGCAGTAGGAGGGAAAAGGGGAACAAAAAGGGAGGCAGTAGTTAGAAGGGAGGAAAAAAAGTAGTAAGGAAAAAGGGAAAGAAAATGGAAGGGGCTGATAGAAGGGATAGAAGATGGAGGGAGGTGGTGGTCTAAAGCAAAACTCTTTTGAAGATGGGAAGGGAGAAAGGAGAAATAAAAGCATTAAAAGGGGGGGAGGAAATAGGATGGAGAGAAAGACACAGAGGGTAATCATAACTATGAATGTAAATGGGATAAACTCTCCCATAAAATGGAGGCAGATAGCAGAATGGATTAAAAACCATAATCCTACAATATGTTGTTTACAAGAAACACATTTGAAACAGGGGAATATACACAGGGTAAAGGTAAAAGGCTGGAGTAGAATGCACTATGCTTCAGTTGAAGTAAAAAAAAAGCAGGATAACAATCTTAATATCAGACAAAGTCAAAGCAAAAAAAAAAAGATAGATCTAATTAAAAGAGAAAAGGAAGGAAACTATAACCTGCTAAAAAAAAACAACCTGCTAAAACACCGTAAATAATAAAGGACTATCATTACTAAACATGTATTCACAAAGTGGTATAATATCCAAATTCTTAGAGAAGAAGTTAAGGGAGTTACAGGAAGGAACAGAAAGCAAAACTATAATAGTGGGGGACCTCAAACTCCCCCATCTCTGAATTTGATAAATCTAACCTCAAAATAAACAAGAAAGAAGTTAAAGAGGTGAATTGAACTTTAGAAAAGGTAGATATCATAGACCTCTTGAAAAAATTGAATAGGTATAGAAAGGAATATATTTTCTTCTTAGTGGTACATGGCATATACACAGAAATTGACCACGTACAAAGGCATAAAAACCTCACAATTCAGTGCAGAAAGGCAGAAATATTAAAGGCATACTTCTCAGATAATGATGCAATAAAAATTCTATGTAATAAAAGGTCATGGAAAGAAAGACAAAAAATTAATTGGAAACTAAATAATCTTATTCTAAAAATGAGTAGGTGAAACAACAAATCACAGAAACAATCAATAACTTCATCCAAGGGAACAAAAATAATGAAACAATATACCAAAACTTATATGATGGAGCAAAAGTAGTTCTTAGGGAAAGTTTTATATCTCTGAATTCTTACATGAATAAAATAGAAAAAGAGGAGATCAATGAATTCAGCATGCAGCTAAAAAAAGCTAGAAAAAGAACAAATGGAAAATCCCCAATTAAATACCAAATTAGAATAATGAAAACCAAAAGAAAGGTTAATAAAATCGAAATTAAGAAAACTATTAAACTAATAAACAAAACTAAGTGTTGGTTTTATGAAAAAAAAAACAATAAAACTGATAGATCCTCTGTTTAATTTTATGTAACAAAGAGAGAAGAAAAGCAAATTACGAGTATCAAAAATAAATGGTCAAATTCACCACAAATGAAGAGCAAATTAAAACAATAATTAGGAATTATTTAACCCAATTGTAAGCCCATAAATTTAACAATCTTAGGGAAATGGGTGATTATTTAAAAATACAAATTGCTCAGATTAATAGAAAAAGAAATAAAATACTTAAAAAACCCCATCTGAGAAAAAGAACTTGAACAAGCTATCAATGTACTTCTATGGAAAAAATCTCCAAGGCCAGATGGATTTACAAGCAAATTCTATCAAATATTTAAAGAACAATTAATTCCAATACTATATAGACTATTTGGGAAAATTGGCAAAGAAGGAGTCCTACCAAATTCTTTTTATGATACAAATATTGTATTGATACATAAACTGGGAAGAGTCAAAACAGAGAAAGAAAATTATAGACAGATTTCGCTAGTGAATATAGATGTAAAAATTGTAAAGAAAATGTTAGTAAAAAGATTACAGCAATTTATAATGAGAATAATACACTTTGATCAGGTAGGATTATGCTAGTAATGCAGGGCTGGTTCAATATTAGGAAAAGTATCAGCACAATTGATCATATCAGCAACAGAACTAACAGAAACCATATGATTATTTCAATGAATGCAGAAAAAGCTTTCAACAAAATAAAACACCCATTTCTATTGAAAACACTGGAGAAAATAGGAGCAAATGGAGCCTTCCTTAAAATGATTAGTAGCAGTATATGTAATTGGGATAAACTAGATGCATTCCCTATAAGATCGGGGTGAAACAAGGATGTCCATTACTACCACTGTTATTCAATATCATTCTAGAAATGCTAGCTTTAGAAATGAGAGAAGAAAAGGAAACTGAAGGAATAGGAGCAGGCAAAGAAGAAACCAAGCTGGAGAAGATATGATGATATATTTAAAGAATCTGAGAGAATCAAGTGAAAATCTACATGAATTAATAAATAACTAGCAAAGTTGCAGGATATAAAATAAACTCTCATAAATCACTTACATTTCTATGTATCACTAAAAAAGCCCAACAGCAATAGAGAAATTCCATTTAAAGTTACTAAAGACATTATAAAATATTAGGGGGTCTACCTGCCAAAACAAACCCAGGGACTATATGAGCACAATTACAGAATAGTTTTATTTAATTTTTAGTCTTTATTAATTTGTTTGTTTGTTAGCTTACAGTATTCAATTTCACAATTCCTTGAGTTTCAAATTTTCTTCCTCTCCTTCCTCTCCCCCCTCCTCTCCACAGAGGCATACAATCAAGTATCGGATCTGCAAATAGTTTCACAGTAGACATTAGTCAGGTTAAATAGGATTGTATTGCATGGAATGAACAATGAGAAAGAGGAAACAAAACCAAACAAGAAAAAGAGAGAGCAGGTAGTTTCCTTCAATATGCATTCAAACTCTGTTCTTTCTAGTTCTTTATCTGAATGTAGACATCTCTCTCCAACATGAGTCTTTTGGAGTTGAGTTATAACCCTGCATTGCTGAGAAGAGTCCAGTCTATCAAAGTTGGTTGTCACACATATAACTGTGTCTGTAATTTTGTACAAATTTCTCCTGATTCTGCTCTACTAATTCAGCATCAGTTCATATAAGCCTCTCCAGGTAAATATGAAGTCCATCTGCTCCTCTTTTTTTATAGCACAATAGTATACCATTACATGCATATACCACAACTTGTTTAGCCATTCCCAAATTGATGGGCATCCCCTTAATTTTCACTTCTTTGCCACCACAAAAAGAGCTGCTATAAATATATTTGTACATATGGGTCTTCCTCCCATTTCTATGATCTCTATGGGATACAACCCTAGAAGTGGTATTGCTGGGTCAAAGGTTATGCAATTACTTAGAGTCTTTTGGGCATAGTTCCAAATTGCTCTCCGGAAGGGTTGGAACAGTTTACAATTCCACCAACAAAGCATTAGCATTCCAATTTGTCCATCCTCTCCAGCATTTGTCATTTTCCTGTTTTGTCATCTTAGACAATCTGACTGGTGAGATGTGGTACCTCAGAATTGTTTTTATTTGCATTTCAATAACCGATAGTGATTTAGAGCATTTCTTCATGTGCTTATAGATATCTTTAATTTCTTCCTCTGAAAACTGCCTGTTCATATCCTTTGACCTTTTATCAATTGGGGAATGACTTGTATTCTTATAGATTTGACTCAATGCTCTGTATATTTTAGAAATGAGGCCTTTATCAGAGATATAGATTGTAAAAATTATATCCCAATTTTCCACTTCCCTCTTAGTCATATTTTAATTGGCTTTTTTGTACAGAAACTTTTCAATTTCATGTAATCAAAATTATCCATTTTGCATTTTATAATGCTTTCTAATACTTTTTTGGTCATAAAGTCTTTTCCTCTCCACAAATCTGAAAGATGACCTATTCCTTGCTTTCCCAGATTGCTTACAATATCAACCTTTATACCTAGATCATGCAACCATTTAGACTTGATTTTGGTATATGGTGTTAGATAATGGTCTATGGCCAGTTTCTACCATACTCTATTCCAGTTTTCTCAACAGTTTTTGTCAAATAGTGAGTTCTTATCTCAAAAACTGGGGTTTTTTGGTTTATCAAACAGTAGATTAATATAATCATTGACTGCTGAGTCTTGTGTTCCTTGTCTATTCCATTGATCCACTGCTCTATTTCTCAGCCAGTACCAAATAGTTTTGATGACTGCTGCCTTATAATACAGATTAAAATCTGGTATAGCTAGTCCACCTTCCCTAGCATTTCTTTTCATTAATTCCCTTGATATTCTAGACCATTTGTTCTTCGAAATGAATATTGTTACAGTTTCTTCTAGTTCTTTAAAGTAATTTTTTGTTAAATTGATTGGTATGCCATTAAATATACACTTTAATTTAGGTAAAATTGTAATTTTTATTATATTAGCTTTATCCAGCCATGAGCAATTGATATTTTTCCAATTGGTTAGGTCTGACTTTATTTGTGTGAACAATCTTTTGTAGTTGTGATCATATAGGTCCTGGGTTTATTTTGGCAGGTAGATTCCCAAATATTTTATAATGTCTACAGTAACTTTAAATGTGATTTCCCTTTCTATTTCTTGCTGTTGGATCTCATCAGAAATATACAGGAATGCTGAGGATTTATGTGGGTTTATTTTATATCCTGCAACTTTGCCAAATTTATTTATAGTCTTAAATAGTTTTTTTTTTACTTGATTCTCTAGGATTTTCTAAGTATATCATCATATCATCTGCAAGGAGTGATACCTTGGTCTCTTCTTTGCCTAATTTGATTCCTGTGATTTCGCTTTCTTCTCTAATTGCTACTGCTTACTTTTCTAGTACCAGAATGAATAAGAGGGATGATAGTGGACACCCTTGTTTCACCCATGATCCTATTGGAAATGCTTCTAGCTTATACCCATTACACATAATACTTGCTGATAGTTTTAAATAGATGCTACCTTTTATTTTAAGGAAAGATCCATTTATTCCTATACTTTCTAGTGTTTTTAATAGGAATGTATGTTGTATTTTTTCAAAAAACTTTTCTGTATTTGTTGAGATGATCATGTGGTTTCTGCTAGTTTTATTGTTGATATGATCAATAATACTAATGGTTTTCCTAATATAAAACCATCCTTGCATTCCTGGAATAAATCCTTCCTGATCAAAGTGTATTAGTTGCTGTAGTCTTTTTGCTAATATTTTATTTAAAATTTTTGAATCGATATTCAAGAGGGAAATTGGTCTATAATTTTCTTTTTCTGTTTCATCTCTTCCTGATTTAGGTATCAGTACCATATCTGTGTCATAAAAAAGAATTTGGTAGGACTCCTTCTTCACTAATTTTCCCAAATAGTTTGTAGAGTACTGGAATCAATTGTTTTTAAATGTTTGATAGAATTCACTGGTAAATCCATCTGGCCCTGGAGATTTTTTCGTAGGGACTTCACTGATGGTTTCTTCAATGTCTTTTTCTGAGATGGGGTTATTTAGGTAATTTAATTCCTCTTCAGTTAATCTGGGCAACTTGTATTTTTAAAAATATTCATTCATTTCCCTGAGATCGTCCAATTTATGTGCATACATTTTGGCAAAATAATTCCTAATTATTGTTTTAATTTTCTCTTCATTGGATGTAGATTCACCCTTTTCATTTTTGATACTTATAACTTGAATTTCTTCTTTCTTTTTTATTATGTTGACTAACAGTCTATCAATTTTCTTATTTTTTCATAAAGCCAGCTATTAATTTTATTTATTAATTCAATAACTTTCTTAATTTCAATTTTATTAATCTCTCCTTTGGTTTTTCTAATTTTCTAATTAAATTATTTCTAATTTAGTATTTAATTGGGGATTTTCAATTTGTTCTTTTTCTAGCTTTTTCAATTGCAAGCCCAATTCGTTGACCTCCCTTTTCTCTAATTTATTAATGTATGCACTCAGGGATATAAAATTTCCCCTAAGAACTGCCCTTGCTGCATCCCACAAATTTTGGTATGTTGTCTCATTATTGTCATTCTCTTGGATGAATTTACTGATTGTTTCTATAATTTCTTGTTTAACCCATTTATTTTTTATGATTAAATTGTTTAGTTTCCAATTAGGTTTTAGTCGATCTTTCCATGGCCCTTTATTGCATATGATATTTATTGCATCAGTCTGAGAATGATGCATTTATTATTTCTTCCTTTCTGCACTGAATTGTGAGGTTTTTATGTCCTAGTACATGGTCAATTTTTGTGTATGTGCCATGTACCACTGAGAAGAAAGTATATTCCTTTTTATCCCCATTCCATTTTTTTCCAGAGATCTATCATATCCAGCCTCTCTAAAATTCTATTCACCTCCTTAATTTCTTTCTCATTTATTTTGAGGTTAAATTTATCAAGTTCAGAGAGGGGGAGATTAAGGTCCCCCACTAGTATGGTTTTGCTATCTATTTCTTCCTCTAATTCCCTTAACTTCTCCTCTAGGGTTTTGGATGCTATACCACTTGGTACATATATGTTAAGTAATGATAATGCTTCATTCTCAATGGTGCCTTTTAGTAGGATATAGTTTCCTTCCTTATCTCTTTTAATTAGATCTATTTTTGTTTTTGTTTATCTGAGAAAAGGATTTCTATCCCTGCTTTTTTTTTTTACTTTAGCTGAAGCATAATATATTCTTCTCCAGCCTTTTACTTTTACCCTGTGCATATCCCCTTGTTTCAAATGTGTTTCTGGTAGACAGCATATTGTGGGATTATGATTTTTAATCCATTCTGGCATCTGCTTCCATTTTATGGGAGAGTTCATCCCATTCACATTCACAGTAATGATTACTATCTGCCTCTTTCCCTCCATCCTCTTCCCTCCCCTATTTATGTTTTTTTTTTCTTACTTCTCCCTTCCCCTCCTTAAGGGTTTTACTTTTGATCACTACCTCCCTCAATATTCCTTCCCTGTGACCCCCCCTCCTTTACCTACCCTTTCTTCTTAATACTATTTCCCTTCCTTATAATCTTCCCTCCGCTTCTTATTCCCCCCTTACCCCTCCTACTATGTATAGAGCACAATGAATTTTTATACTTATCAGAGTATGTTATTCCCTCTTTGACCCCAAAGCAATGAGAATAAATTTCATACAGTGCTTCTCTCCCTCCCTCCTTCCTTTCCCTCTATTATAATGAGTTTTTGCATCTTTTCACATTAGAATCTCACACTTAATTGACTATGTTGATTCCTCTTTGAACCAGAACTAATGAGAATAATGTTCAAATTATGTTCACCTCCCTCTCTCCTTCCCCTCTACTATAGTATGCCTTTATGCCTCTTCATATGGCATAATTTACCTTTTTCTGCCTCATCCTTTCCTTTCATCCCAGTACCATCCCTTTGAAACCCTTAATAAGGTTTTTTTTATCATCAGATTAGTTCATTTATACCCACCCCCACTATCTATGTATGTCCCTTTTAAAGATAGTGATGATCATATACATTTCAATATTGACAAGTATCCACTTCTCATATAGGGATGTAAATGGTTTGTTCTTATTGTATCCCAAGTTATGTGCATGTGTGCATGAGTTTGCATGTGTGCATGTGTGTGTGAGTGTGTATTTTCCTAGTTTACCTTTTTATGTCTTTCTTGAGTCTTGTAATTGGAGATCAAATTTTCCATTGAGCTCTGGCTTTTTCATGAGGAAAGTCTGGAAATCCTTTATTTCATTAAATGACCATTTCCTTGCCTGAAAGATTATGCTCAGTTTTGCTGGTTAGTTGATCCTTGGTTGCAGTCCTAGCTGTTTTGCCTTATGAAAGATCAAATTCCAATCCCTCAGATCTTTTAATGTAGAAGCTGCTGGGTCCTGTGTGGTCTTACTGTAGTTCCATGATATTTGAATTGTTACTTTTTGGCTACGTACAGTATCTTCTCATTAAGCCTGTAATTCTGGGATTTGGCTACTATATTTCTTGGAGTTTTTAATTTGGGATTTCTTTCAGGAGGAGTCCAGTGAATTCTTTCTATAACTATTTTGCCTTCTGATTCCAGGACTTCAGGACAGTTTCCTTTGACAATCTCTTGGAGGATGTTGCTCTGTCTGCTTTTTTCATCATGGCTTTCTGGTAGGCCAATAATTCTTAGGTTATCTCTCCTGGATTTTTTCTCCAGGTCAGTTGTTTTTCCAGTGACATATTTTACACTTTCTTCTAATTTTTCCATCTTCATGTTTTGTTTGATTGACTTTTGGTGCATCATTGAGTCCTGAGCTTCTATTTGACTGATTCTAATTTTTAGTGGATTATTTTCTATTGTTAGTTTTTGAAGGTCTTTTTCAGGGAGGTATTTTCTCCACTTAGATTTTGAACCTCCTGTCCCAGTTCACAAATTTTACTATTTAAGGATTTGTTTTCTTCAGTGAGACTTTTTTCCAATTTGGTCACTGTAGATTTAAATGTGTCTTCTTCCTCTCTAATTTGGCTTTTAAAATATTTCTTGAGCTCCTCCAAGAATGCTTTTTGGATTTAAGACTATTTCATATTTCCTTCTGTGGTCTCAGGTTTGATTATAGAGTCCATGCCGTCCTCTGAATTTGATTGTTCTTCCTTGCTACAATAAGCTCTGATCGATTTTCTTGCCTTCCCCTTCTCCTTCTCAGCTTCCTTCCTTCCTATTGTAATTTCTTATTTTCTAATTTCTCAGCCTGGAAACTAAGGGCCTGGTCATTAACTTTGTGTGCTATACCCTCTGGGTGTCTAGACTAAAGCCAAGGTCAGGATTCTCTGTGTTTCCTCTGAGTTACCCTGAAGATCACAGAGTAACCTTTGTGTGTGTGTGTGTGTGTGTGTGTGTGTGTGTGGGGTGGTGGTCTGGCCATTTCAGATTTCTGCCTCTGTGCCCCTGGGCTACAACTCAGGAAGGCTCAGCAGTTGGCAGCCAGCAGCACTGGTGTCTTCAGATTCCCCTGGTAATGCTGCGTTCCACCTGGGCTTCTGTTGTTAGTGCTTGCTGTCTCAAACCCCTGGGATTTGGGAGCTCTTGCTGATCAGGTGAGGTGGAGCTTGTTAAGACCCCTCCTGCCCTTCACTTCATACACCTTACTGCCTCAGTTGCACCCTTTATCTGTGCCTCCTAAGCCTGAGGCTACTTCTGCTATTTCAGGATTTTACTCTGGGGGGGGACATTTTCTCTGGGTTTTCTAGGTCAGGGAGAGGGAATCAGAGCAGCTAGAGTTTACATTGCCATCTTGGCTTCTGGAAAATCAGGGAGGTGATTTTTAAATTTCCAGGCTGTAGGCTGATAGCCCCTGGAGAAGATGCTGTCTCTGCTTTGGGCCCTGTACTTTGTCTTACCCAGCTCCAATGGATCCTCCTTCCTGTGCCAGTGAGACTGCTGCGAATCACCCTTTTGTTGGGTGAGCCTCCTGGCTGGGGCTCCTTCTCACTCCTCTGTAGTCTGCTTTCTAGTCTGGGCTGGTTGCAGCCTGTGCATACTCTGCACTCCCCCTTCCCAGACCCAAGTGGGCACTTTCCTGGGCTGGATTCTGCCACCCTCCAACTCCCAATGGATTCTGACATCCTAAAATCTGTTCAGATTCACTTTTTAAAGTTTAGTGATGGGATTCTAAGAGGAGCTTAGAAAATTTCCTGCTTCTCTTCTGCCATCTTGTCTCCACCCCCCTACAGAACACTTTTCACACAAGGAAAGCCAGATCTGAATAATTGGAAAAACATCAGTTGCTCGTGGGTAAGCTACTAAAAATGATAATTCTACCTAAATTAATTTACTTATTTAGTGCCATACCAATCAAACTACAAAAAAAAATTTAGAGCTTGAAAATTAATAGTATTAAAATTCATCTGGAAGAACAAAAGGTCTGAAATATCATGAGAATTAATGAAAAAAAAAATGCGAGGGAAGATGGTCTTGTCATACCAGAACTTAAAATTCATTATAAAACAGAAATCATCAAAAGTACTTGGTACTCACTAAGAAAAAGAGGGTAGATCAGTGGAATAGGTTAGGTACATAAAACACAGTGGTCAACAACTATAGTGATCTCCCATTTGATAAACCCAAAGACCCCAGCTTCTGGGATAAGAACTCTCTGTTTCTCAAAAACTTATGGGAAAACTGGAAAACAGTATGCAGAAACTGGGTAGAAACCAACATCTGACATCGTATACCAGAATAAAGTCCAAATGGGTACACTATCTAGGTATAAAGGCAGATAGTATAAACAAATTAGGTGAGCAAGGAACAATTTATCTGTCAGATTTATGGAGAAGGGAGGAATTTATTATCAAATAAGTCAGAAAATATTATAATGCAAAATGGATAATTTTGGTTACATTAAATTGAAAAGTTTTGCACAAACAAATCCAATGCAACCAAGACTAGGATGGAAGCAGAAAATTGAGAAAGAATTTTTATAACCAGTGTCTGACAAAGACCTCATTTCTTTTTTTGTTGTTGTTGTTTTTGCCTTTTGGAGGGCAATTGAGGTTAAGTAACTTGCCCAAGGTTACGCGGCTAGTTTTTTTTTTGTGTGTGTGTGTGTGGGTGTTAAGTGTCTGAGGCTGGGACCAAACTTGGGTCCTCCTGACTCTGGGGCTGGCGCTTTTACTCACTGTGCCACCTAGTGTAATGGAAATGCAAATTTGGAAGATCTTCCCTGCCCCTAGGCTAAAGTGCACCTGAAGCCTTGGGTGGGAGGCTTGTTTTTCAGTAAATACTTCTTGATTGGCCAGTGAGTCAATAAGGTTGTTACATTTTCTGAGCCAGGAGAAGGCTATATAAGCCCTGATGTGTAGCTTTGTTTTGGGACTCACTTTGAGAAGTGTTTTGTGATTTGATCTGAATTCTGGGAAGCCGTTGTTGAGTCCCCTGGCTTTGAAAAACCCAGATGTGGAAACCCAGATGTTGACTGGGTATGGATGTAATGGTTGGAAAGTTTGGAAAGCTGTCTACTTGATCTGTTTCTGTTTTGATAATTCTGTCTGTATATTTTGAAGTTTGGGGTGCTGACCTTTTTCCCCTGAACAAGGTAAACGATATATGTCGGACTGATTAAAGTAAGCTTGTTAACCCATTTTGAGTTGCTTTCCTTTAACAAAGCAGATCCAAGAACCTGTGGTAGCAGCAAACCCTGAGGACGCCGGGGTGCTTGCTGCCACACCTAGCCACCCCAAAGACCTCATTTCTAAAATATATAGAGAACTGAGTCAAATTTACAAGAATGTAAGTCATTCCCTAATTGATATATGGTCAAAGGATATGAACAGGCAGTTTTCAGAGGAAGAAATTAAAGCTATTTATAGTTATATGAAAAAAATGCTCTAAATCACTATTGATTAGAGAAATGCAAATCAAAACAACTCTGAGGTACCACATCTCACCGATCAGATTGGCTAACATGGCAAAACAGGAAAATGATAAATGTTGGATAGGATGTGTGCATGTTGGAACACTAATTCATTGTTGGTAGAACTGTGAGATGCCCTACCCATTCTGGAGAGCAATTCAGAACTGTGCTCAAATGGTTATAAAAATGTGCATACCCTTTGACCCAGCAATGCCACTTATAGGGCCATTTCCCCAAAATATCATAAAAATAGGAGAAGGACCCAAATGTGCAAAAATATTTATAACAGCCCTTTTTGTGGCAGCCAAGAACTGGAAATTGAGGGGATGTCCATCAATTGGGGAATGGCTCAACAAGTTGTGTTATCAGAATGTAATGGAATACTATTTTGCTACAAGAAATCATGATCAGGCAACTTCAGAGAAACCTGGAAAGACTTATATGAGCTGATGCTGAGTGAGGTAAGCAGAATCAGGAAATCACTGTACCCAGTAATAACCACTGTGTGTGAGGGCTGATTTTGATAGACTTAGCCCTTCTCAGCAATGCAAGGACTTAAACAATTCCAAAGGATACATGATGGAAAATTCCAGCCACATACAGAGAAAGAACTATGGAGTCAGAATGCAGAATGAAGCAGACTATTTTTTTGTTTTGTTTCATTTTTTTGCTCATGATTTTCCCCATTTATTACAATTCTTCTATGCAACATGAGTAATATGAAAATGTGTTTAATAGGACTGTATATGTAGAGCCCATATAAGATTGCAAGCTATCTTGGGGAGGGATAGGGGAGAGAGGGGGAGAAAATTTAAAACTTATGGAAATGAATGTTGAAAACTAAAAATAAGTAATTTAATTTAGAAAAGGAAATACATTATTTTCTGAGAAATATAAAGATGATAATCCCAAATGAAATTCCTGAGAAGAACCTTAGGATAATAGAGAGATTTCTTACAGTTAGGAAGATTTTGGTTCCAGGATGAGGGCAAAATTTTCCTCTCAGGGTTCCTAATGACTCTCAAGTCTATAAATTATGCAGCTATTGCTGATATGCATCAATTGAAGAAGTTTCCAAACCAGAAATTCCTTGTGATGATAAAAATTGCAAGACCAGGCCAATTTAATAGATAGACTATTTACAAATAGTACCTCATCTGATCCTGGTATACAAGTGGTTGTGAACCATTGCTGTAGACCCCTAAATTTTGTCTTAGACTACACTGACAAGGGAGTGGCTGTGAAATGTAGCTTTAGAATACTGAATCACTGACTCCTTCATTCAATTAAGTTTCAAAGTACTTGCTATGTATAGAGCCCTGTCCCAGATACAGGATGAAAAAAAGTCATGGATAATACTTAACCCTAGTCCTTAGGAAGAGTACCCTCTAGTGGAGGTGAAAAATGTCATACTCAAGGTTACCTAGATAGTAACTTCGATAGTATTTGAATGCTGGCATTCAAATACAGGTCTTCTTACTCCAAACTCCATGTTTTTCCAGAACAACACATGATTCAACATTTATTTTAAGCATCTACTACATACAAAGCAGGGGTTGGGGATGGAAGGAGAGACACAAAGCAGACTAAAATAGGCCCTAGCATCAAAGTAATATATATATATATATATTTTTAATGTATATACTTTTCTTTGAGTATATACCTCACAGACCCCAGGTATATAAACAATATACAGAAGTAACTGTGACACAAGGCATAGTATAAAAGGCACCTGGGCAGTTCAGTGGATCAAGCACAGGCCTGGAGTCAGGAGGACTTATCTTCATGAGTTCAGTACACTTAGCACTTGTATGACCCTGGGCAAATCATTAATGTTTGCTCTGATTTCTTCATCTGTAAAATGAACTGGAGAAAGAAATGGCAAACTGCTCCAGTATCTTTGTCTAGAAAACCCCAAACGGGATCAATAAGAGTCAGACATGACTGAAAAACAACTGAACAGCAATAATTAAAGGGCAATAGCAAGTATAAACAATGAGATGTGATATTTAAGAGGGAAAATCATCTGACGGATATAATAAAAGAAGAATTACTTTGTTAAATTAAATAATTGATGTTAGGGGTCAATTAAAACAAAGCTATCATTTCATAGATGTGCAAAGTGAGGTCTTGAAAAAGTCCAATGGCTTACCCAAGTTCACACAAGTCACTAGTGGCAAAATCAGGGCTAGAACCCAGGTCACCCAGTTGCTCCAGTATTGCTTTTTTTATATCAGGTTGTCTTAATTTTGCAAGACTTTGGTTTTGTTTAGTTCTAAAGCTGAAGAATGTTAGTCTAAAAGTCCACCCCAAGTACTTACCTTTATGTAGCAGCTGTTACAAAGCTCTGGTAAGCAGGTAGGCAGCAAAATGGTTAGAATGCTAGTACTGGAGACAGGAAGACTCATCTTCCTGAGTTCAAATGTGGCCTTAGACACTTACTAGCTAGCTGTATGACCCTGGGCAAGTCACTTAACTCTGTTTGCTTCAGTTTCCTTATTTGTAAAATGAGCTAGAGAAGGAAATGACAAATTACTCCAGGATTTTTGCAGAGAAAACCCCAAATGGAGTCACAAAGAGTCAGATAGGATTGAAAAAACATTGAATTAAAAACAAACTCTTGTGAAGACTATAAAGATGTGGAACGAAAAATGTAGTACACAAATTTGTAGAATTTAAAAACCATGACAAAGAATTCTATTTCGTCTCTTTCATTTTCACTTATTAATAGATGGGATTTTTTTATTTATTGAGAAAGTTAGTATAAATCTCTTTCCAGTCAAACAAGGCTGACTTTAAGTTGTCTAAATTCATTCTTTTAATTTTTATTGCATTTCTTTAACCATGTTTCATCAATTTTTCTTAAACCAAGGAAGCTTTTGTTCATGTTAAGATAAGAAAACAGGTCCAGACATGAAAAAATATTCATGTTAACTAAGTTGCCCTAATTCCTAAGTTCTATTTCCATTGTGCTATTGTAGAGCATCAGTTAAAGAGGGGGGAAAATAACTATAGCACCCAAGAAAGAGAAAACAAAACCAAATATCTCCTCATTCCCTGAGTTCTACGTTTAAAATAAAAGAATCTTTCCCCCCTGCACTTGTGCCATATGCCTGGATGATAGTTATATACGGCATGCATTTATTTCATATATGGAGCAAAAAAAAAATTATATATCACTGACTTCAATGAGAAGGAGATATTTTGCTGCAATTGAGGGCTTTTAGGTGTACTTTAAACCCCATGAGAAGGCTTCAGTTCCATCATATTTATATTTTAACTTATCTATAATGAGTTTAGGAAACATCCTTTCTGATGAGAAGCAATTTAACCTTTTCTTAGAATTTAAATTTCCACATAGGTGTCACTCAAACAATTATCACCCAAGCAACTAACAGCAACACCATATCACTGTACTCCAAAGGATAATTAAAAACATTAGCTAAAAACAACAACAGAGTATTCTTCAGAGTACTCTGCACTCTCTTCTTTGCCCCAGTTAAACTGCCCCTGATCAGAACATAGTGTATTTAAAGTGAGGGATCACACTCTAGGAAATACATTGAGAAATGGGTGCATAGTCAGAGGAGAGCAGCCAGGATGGTTAGAAATTCAGAAACTATGGGGCGGCCAGGTAGCACAGTGAGTAAGAGCACGGGCCCCAGTGTCAGGATGACCTGGAGATCAAATCCCGGGCTCAGACACTTAGCACCCACCCAGAAACACCTGGCCGTGTAACCTTGAGCAAGTTACTTAACCCCAACTGCTTTAAAAAAATTTTTTTAATTCAGAAACTATACTATAGGAGAATTTATGTAAGAAAACAGCATTGCTTAATCTCATAAAAATGTAGTTTTTTTCAAGTATTTGAAGGGCTTTCAGGGGTAAGAGGTACTAGAGTTGTTCTACTTGAGCCTATAGTTGAAAAGAGCAGGTCAAAGAAAAAGTCTCTTCACCCACAAAATTATATAGATTTTTATGGCCTTTGGTCATGACTCTGTCAGCCTGATGAAAAAAATTGCCACAGAACTGGTATACTAGCAGTTGTGAACCATTGATGTAGACCACTAACTTTTATCTTAGACTTTATGCTGACAAGGGAGTGGCTGTAACATATAGCTTCAGAATACTGAATCACTGTATCATTTATTCACTTAACAAGTTTTAAAGTACTTGCTATGTGTAGAGCTCTGCCATAGACAAAGGATGAAAGAAAATGATGAATAAGACTTAACCCTAGTCCTTAAGGAGACTAGTGGAGGTGATAAGATGCGTACACAAATAATATGCTACAATTTCTGATATGATGACGCAGGCCCAAAATACCTCAGGAATTGATTTGAAAGAAATCCATTCTAATTGAAGAAGTAGAGATGGGAAGAGGATAAAAGAAGGCTTTCTGGATGAGATTCCATCATCATTTTCATTTCCCCAATATTCTGGAGGTTGTTGTAAAGAAAAAGCTTCATTTAACTTATTCCCATCCGGGTAATAAGCTTCTCAAGCAGGACCCCAAAGAAATTTTAGTCATTCTTATCCTAGAGCCCATTTTTGCTTATAGATTTTTCCAAATGTAATCAAATATTCCTATGGATTTAGACTCATTTCCTAAGGGCAAAGACTTGAAGAAACCCTAACTTGGAATTCTGGGATTTGTAGTTCTAGAGATAAAATGTCCTTTTTCTGTGCTTGGAAGAGAGATTGTCATGGTAAATTCAATAGAAACACATCCAAACACCGCGTTACATAGAGAGTGAATGTCATAGTAATAATAATGATAACAATAATATGACAATAATTAATATTAATACTTATTTCCAGACTTGAATATAATACTTAACAAATGCTCCTTAAATGAAAATTTTCCACATAGTAGCTACACGTATAAAATCTTTTGTTACACAAGTATTTAGAGATAATCTTTTCTGAATAGACATCAATGCAAGGACCCTCATTTCTTTAAGAAAAATAATAACTAATGATTTTATGTAGGTACATTATATA
>NW_027185653.1:6904432-6908729 GCF_028583685.1 Petaurus breviceps papuanus
TGATTTTATGTAGGTACATTATATATAGAGATATATCATAATGTATTCTTTTTTCACATTCATTTTTTTTAAATAATTTTTTGAGTTCCAACTTCTTTCCTTTCCTCTAGCCTTATGCCCACCCATGGAGAAGGCAAGCAAGTAATATGATACTCATTATACATGTGAAGTCATGCAAAACACATTTCAATATTAGCCATGTAGAACTCAAAATGCATTTCACTAGCCAAAGTATTATTGAAATGAAAGTTATAATAATTATTTACTTTGAAGTATCTTATTATCCATTTATGTTTTAGAACCTCTTCAATGTCCTTAAGCTTATTTATTTGCTGTATCACTGTTTTTAGGCTATTGCTGCCCAGGGGAATGGTAACGACACTAAAGCATCCTATTTTATTAGGTTTGGCCAACAACAGATGATCTGTTCTTTTAGGGAAAATGTGTTGGTCTGTTAGCCTGACTGCATTCCAATATATCTTATGTGAGTAGGAAATGCCATTTTCTTAGATTTATATACTAATCTACTTACTACCTTGCATTTGAGGGTTAACTGTTCATGTGGCATCATTCATAATGATATTTATGATGATGATGGCTGCTGCATAAACAGCAGAAGCAAAATAGTATAATTGAGGTAATGAACTGGAATCTCCAAGGTCCATGAGTTTCACTCCTTTATAAAATATTGATTTGCTTGCAATCTTGAGCAAATAACTTAACCTCTTAGTTCATAAATATCATTTCATGATGATACATCAGTTATTTGTTAGGTGGGAAGAACATTTTGTTTTGATTTCTTTGGGTTGTTGGGGGTGAATAACTAATCAAACTCATTTTAGAGCACTTTGTAAATATGACATGCTGTAAAAATGTTTTATAATGCTTTTGGCTCTAGCAGGGTAAAAACATTTCTGGAAGCAATATCACTGCACTTCTTATTACGCAATTCTGTCCTTCCTTTTTTCAGCTCCCTACCTTTCCTTATGTGGCCTCCATGAGTTACAATGATCTCTCTCCTCTTCTCTCTGCCAGTACCCTCCCCATTTTACTTCCAACCTCCAACTAGCTCTTAAAAACCCCAACAAAACAACAAAAAACCCCTTAATGAGTATCACCTTTTCTACAAAGACTTCAGATCCCCATAGCAGAAAATGCCTTTCTTTTCCTCTGTCTCACTCTCTTCTAAGCCTCTTGTACTTGATTTAAAATTATATAGTTATAATTAAGTACTTGTTTGTGTTGATAGCTGTTTAATCTACTAGATTCTAACATCCTTAAAAGTAGGGAATATTTCATTTATATCTCCCCCAGACTGTTATACAGTTCACTGTACACCTTATTTTACCTTTTGAGTTCTAACCATTGAAGAAACTATCAATATAAATTAAGCACATGCTCTGCAACACAGCAGTTTTTGCAAGGTTCCTGTGGGACTGAGATGTTAAATTACTTTCCAGGGATCATACCAGAATGCCAGAGGCAGGACTTGAATCTAGGTCTTACTGACTACTGTTTTTTTTGTCAACTTTGACACATGGCCTCTCTGACTTGTCAACAGTAGGGGCAGAAATCAGGAGTGCATATATGATTTCATTGATATAGGGAACTCCCAGGTAAGGAAACTCCCTCTAATTATCCATTTCCATACCTTCTCTGCCAGTTTGTGTCTTAGAGAGTGATCTAGAAAGAAAGTGCTGAGACATTAAGGGACTTATCCAGGGTCATGCAGCTAGTATGTGTTAGGGTTGAGATTGATCCAGGTTTTCCTCACTTTGAGGGTAACTCTTCATTCACTATATCATACTACCTCTCACAGTAGATGTGCAGCATATTCTAAATGAACATTTTGATTAAGGAAGAGTATAGAAAAATGTATCCCTTCCATCTCAAGAAAGGGTCCACCAGTCATGTCACTAACTGAAGTTGAACTCGATCTGTCTCCAGAAATAATAGATTATATTTACATAATAACTTTGTGGTTTACAAAGAGCTTTTGAAGATTAGCCCTACAAGATCTGGAGTACAAACATAATGTACCCAATTTTATAGATAAAACAAAGACTTTAGGAGGTTATAGATTTGCTTAAAATTATAAATCTAACAAGTGGCACAGTTAGGATAAGACCTGAGCGTTGGGGGTGGCTAGGTGGTGCAGTGAATAGAGCATCAGCCCTGGAGTCAGGAGAACCTGAGTTCAAATTCAGCCTCAGACCCTTAACACAAAACTAGGTGTGTGACCTTGAGCAAGTCACTTAACTCCAATTGCCCTGCCTTCCCTCCTCCAAAAAGAGAAGGATAAAAAAAGACCTGAGCCTTGGTTTTCTCATTTCAACTCTAGCATTCTTTGTATTATGCCTTGAAATTTTCCAGGTAGAACACTTAGGGACTAAGGATAGAAGAAATTTGAATAAGTGTTGTAGTTTTACACCAAAAAACTGCATGTAAAAGTGGGAAGGCATAAAATAAAATAAAAAGTTTAGAAGCTGTATTTTTGTTTTTCTAAAAAAACACACACACACAACAGCATAAGCATCCAAGCATCTTAGGAATATACTATTTTTCCTTTAATATCCAGCATAACTTATGATGTGTTTCTTATGCTTCATTAAATATATCTTCCAGGATTTTTCTTCCCTGGGGGAAGAACCGTCTATCGAGATTAACAACTATCTCACCAGAGAGTCTTTTCAAAGAGGTACAGAAATAAATCAGAATCGGATAGCACAATGAAATCAGTGAACTACAACGCAGAACATCTTATACAGGCACTGGGGTGTTATTCCCAGCCCAAACTCCCTACCTCCTTCTCATTTGTATGTTCGATGCCTTGCCATGAAACCATACTAAGTCTTACACAATGCATATAAGTCATATCTACGAGGAATTGCTTCCTCTTCTGAAGCCTTGGAGCCCAGGCATGCACAGGTTTCGCTTTTCAAACAATGCTGTGAATATTTCATAAGTTAAGAAATTTAATAAGTTTCAAGACAGGGAAATCACAGGAGGATTGGTCCTGCAATGCCTGTACTGGGCTTCAGGGAAGGTGTGCTTATTTAAACCTCTCCAAAATCAGTTTTCACATATGGAATACACACCCTTGTCCCCTGGACCTAGTCTGATCTTTTGCAACTAGAGAATTCTTTTATATGGTGTAGTTCATTTCTATATGGTCTGAAGATGAATTATGCGTCAAAGAACATGAGAACACAAATGCCCACACAATAAAGTCTAGCAAACAGCTTCTCTATAAGAGAGAAAGTAATACTGCTAATAATACTAGCTGGCATTTACAGAGCACTTTAAGATTTGCTGAGCACTTTATAAACATTATTTCATCTTATCTTCACAATAACCCTGAGAATTAGGTGCTGTTATTAAACACATTTTATAGAAGAGGAGAAACCGAGGCTGGCAGAGGTTAAGTTACTTGCCCAGGGTGACACAGCTATTACAACTTGCCCAGGGTGACACAGCTATTACATGTCTGTGACAATATGTAAAGCTATGTTCTGGACTCCAGGTCTAACATGCTATTCATTGGAGCATCTAGCTACCTCTGTAGATGCCAAAAGAGCTTTATGTTATGCCTAAAATATGGTACAGTAGTGAATGTCACAGTGTACATAATTGGCAGTCATATAAACACATACATGCACAAAGATTCGTTTTTGCTGTTTCTTGATCTTTCAGACCCTAATAGACAGCTTTCCCCAAGTGTTTATTAGATTTTTTTTTAAGCAATCGGGGTTAAGTAACTTGCTCAAGGTCACACGGACAGGTGTTTCTGGGTGGGTGCTAAGTGTCTGAACCCAGTTTTGATCCCCAGGTCATCCTGACACTAGAGCCGGTGCTCTTACTCGCTGTGCTACCTGCCTGCCCCGTGTTTATTAGATTTGCATAGAATTAAAGGGAATCCTAGTTCCTAGAAAAAAAAAATGGAAATATTGTCTTTTCATAATTTTGAAAGTGTTACCTAGATTTCTCAATCAACAAATAATCATTCATTATTTCCTATCTTCCAGCTATATGCTAAGCACAGGGTATAGAAATAAAGAGCCAAAACTGTTGCTGTCTCTTGGAAGCTTGTATTCTAATGGAGGAGACCACACATAGAGAATATCTCAAAAGCTTTCATAGAGTTTTAAGGTTAAAACTTAATCCACACTAAGACTTTTGGGACACACATATAGAACATATAATATAAATAAAAATTAGATGGAAGATAATCTTAGAGGGGATAAACTAAAAGCTGTGTGTGTGTGTGTGTGTGTGTGTGTGTGTGTGTGTGTGTGTG
>NW_027185653.1:6908739-6932348 GCF_028583685.1 Petaurus breviceps papuanus
TGTGTGTGTGTGTGTGTGTGTGTGTGTGTGTGTGTGTGTGTGTGAACCAGGAAAGACCTTTGGAGGTGGGGGCAATTATATTAGGTTGTAAAGGAAGCCATGGGGTCAAAGGATCAGAAATTGGGAGGAAAAGAATTCTAGGCATCAGGAAAAAAAAAAAACCTCCAAAGGCACAGAGAGATTGGAGAAGCAGTGCTGTGCACAGGGAGGAGCAAGCAGGCTGTTAAAGTTAGGTCACAGAGTGCCTCGAGGGCAGTATTATGTAATAAGATTGGAAAGATAGGAAGAGGCCAGGTTACAAAAAGCTTTAATAGGGAGTCACTGGAGCTCATTGAGTTGAGAGTGAGGATGGGGGATGGGGTGACGATATATGAGACTGTCCAGACTATACTTTAGCATAATCACTTTGGTACCTGTAGGGAGGATGGATTAGTTAGTGTAGAAGTTTGAGGCAGGATGACTGATAAGAAGGTTATTGTAATTGCCTAGGTGAGAGGTGATGGTTCTTTGAACTTGCTAGCATGGTGGTCATACAATCTGAGATGAGGAAATATATGTGAGAGATATTATAGAGAAGGAAATTAAACAATTTAGCAACTAATTAGATATGTGGAATGGGTGAGAAAGAGGAAGCCTGTTTAATACAGAAATTAAGACCCAGCTAACTGGCAGGAGGGTAGTGAACTTGAAATTAATAGAAAGTTGAGGAGGGGATGGTTTTGGCTAACTGACCAGCTGCCTTCTATCATATGCCAAGTGACAACTGCAAAGAAAGATCAATTTTCTATCCTATGGAAAGAAATACATCTTCATAAAAAACAGATAGGAATGTATGACTCATAGAAAAAAAGTTGATCTGTGATGGTAATTATGGATTTCAATATTAAAATGAAAACTTGCCAAATCAATTGAGAGTTCATACATTAAACTGTCATAACAATGTCTTTGATTACTGTAACAAATGGAAGCTTAATGTATATACTTTGGACTTGGAGTCACAAAGTGTAGAATCTTACCTGTCATTAAACACCTAGCTTTCTGGCTAACCATTTAACCTCTCTGTGTCTTCATACATGAAATGTTAGGATTCTATTGCATTAAGTAGTAGTCAAAATAAGAATTAAAAACCTGAAGATATGATCATCTATTTTAAATCTAAATGGAGCAAAAATTATGGTTCACTATATTCTTGAGCAGCATTACATAATTTACATTTTTCATCCTCTAGAACCAAGAGCAAATCAAAGATCTGTGATAATATCCAGTGGAATATCTATAGAATCTGAAATTTTCATTATTATCTTTTGAGGCACACTTAATAATGACAGGAGGAATTCATTAATGGCAAAGTCCTAGATGAGAGCCATTCTCACAGTTTGAGTCAATAATCATGGCCCCAAATGAGTTTCGGTCATTTCCAAAAATAAAATCAATACTGAAAGAAGGAAGTCTTGCTATTGTGACCGTAATTAGAGTGGAAAATTAGTATAATGGATAGAATGTAGGAACTGAAGTCAGAAAGCCCCAACTGAGTTTGAATACCATTTCTGAATCTCGTTAGTTATTATGTATGACTATAGCGAAACGAAGGTGGCATTTAAGATATATATGTGTATGTGTGTGTGTGTGTGTGTATAAATGTATGAATGTATTCTGCTCAAATAATGGAATCTTATTTTAAAAGATACACCCAATTTAGCACAATGTCTGAATCATATTTTAAGCCCACAAACTCAAATTTTCTGCTGGGTCATAAGCAGGTTACCTCTTGTGTTAGAGGCACAATGTTACAATTCTCTGAGACTCAGTTTACTTATCTGAAAAACAATGAAATACCACTACTGGCATATGACTAGTCCAGGAACCTTATCATTCCACACATCTTCATAAATTTCCTACCAGGCATCAAATATTGGGGCCTTTATCTTGGGGGTATTAATGCCTGAATTAGAGGATAAATGAATCAATTCTCATTTCTGCCCTTTAAATATGGTCTTCTTCAACCCCCAGACCTGGGCTTTATTCTATCTTAGCTGTTATAGCTGGACACCAGGGCCTGGCCAACCTGAGAATCTTGTCATTTTTCCTTCTGGAAACAATTAAATCTGTAATCTTACCTTACAGGGCTGTCCTAAAGTTTAAAAAAGATGTACATAAAGTACTGTAAAAATACCAGTTATTATTAATGCAAAAGACTCAAACTCTGAAGGCAATCCCCAAAGACAAGTCCTACAAATATTTTCAGTGTCAGCATCATTGGATTAAATGTAAAACTTTCTTAGGTGATTACTTTTTAGGGTACATATTTAGGGATGCATGGTTTGATTTTGCCTGCTTAAATGAGTCAATTACTCATTAACCATAATTTACACTGTGTTTATGTGTATGTATGCTATCATTGTGCTTCAGATTGAAATTTTCTAGAACAAACATAATATTTATAATAACTCCTTGTCATCCTAGATGACCTCATTAAAATAGACATTGTTAATGAAGATGGATATCACTTGAGAAAAGGAAGAGCCTCAAAAAGAACCTACTTTTGCAAACTTTAAAGCACAGGATCAATACAGAATAAATTCTGAGTTCTTACTGTTCTTGGGCTTTGGGGAAGTTTGAAAAAGTCACAGATACAGGAAACATTTTATATATGAACTCCTTGTGGGCAGAGAAAGTTTAAAAAAATCTTTTTATCCTCAGGACCAGTATACCATTAATCAGTCTGTCAGCAATCCTTTGCTAAATATCTACTTGGAAGTCCAAATACAAAAATGAGACAGCCTTTGCTCTCTAGGAGATTAAATTCTCCAGGGACATAAGACCCATTTCAAGGAGTCATTACCAGGGAAGGGAGTTTTGGTTTTAGCAGTCAGTGGAATTGTTAGATGCAGCCACAGAGTTTTAAATACTGAATTACCTATTGTTTTCTAAGCAAGAGGTAGATTAGGATGTATTGGGAAGGAGAGAGGAGGTGGAGGTGGAGTGAATGATATGACTCCAGAAAGAAAGATGATGGCAAGATTCTCAGGATGACCAGGCATTTGCATCCAGCTATATGGCTGAAATAGAATGAAGTCAAGGTCTGGGGATTGAGGAATACCAGATTAAGAGGACTGAGATAACAACTGCTTAATGTATTCTCTATCCTAGGCATTAATTCCCCAAAATGAAGGAATCAGTATTTGGTATATGGCGGGAAATTCATCAATACTTGAGGAACAGAAAGTATCCTGAATTAGGTGGAACACAGTGTGTACACAGACACATGCAAGAGAGAAAACAATTTGGGAAACTCAAACCAGAGTTGTCACATTTCCTCTTGATAATGAGCCCCACCCAACTCTTTCCTTCTTTTTCCTCATATGTGATGATTATGTCTCTGCAGGATTGTGAGAGCTGATTTAATAAATTAGCAAAAACTATTTTCCTCTTTGGGACTTGGCTTATCCCTTGATCAATTTGCATTTCATCCCAAACTGGTACTACATCTGCTCCTGTCTCTATGTATGCTGGTGCATCTCACTATCCTTCATCACACATATTCAATCTGTTGCCAAGATTTATCATTTATGACCTCCCAACATCTCTCACATACAGTCCCTTCTCTCTACATCCACAGCCATCATCCTGGTGAAAACTCATCAATCCACACCTGGGTTATTGTAATACTCCCAATTGAACTCCCTTACTCCCATCTGTCTCTCCCCTCTCCAATGCATTCTCCATACAGATGCAAAAATGATTTTCCTAAAGCAGTTTACCAGGTAATCCTCATGCTCATTAAAATGCAATGGCTTCCTATTACCTTTAGGGGAAAATAATAATATCCCTATGTCATTTAAAATCCTTCATAATCTGGTGCCAAATGACCTAGCTTTATTACACAAAAGGCCTAGTCTTACAAAACTCTCCTTCATGTGCTTCACAATTGAGTCAGACTAATTTTCTTATAGTACCTTATGTAGACTCCTCTATTTCTTTGATTTTGTCCATACCATCCTCCATGCCTAACAGGCCTTGTTTTATCACTTTTGTCTTTTAGAATTCTCAGTTTCCTTTAAAGATTAGCTTACACATCACTTATTGCCCAGAGTTGGTTTTGTTTGTTTGTTTTTTTGTTTTTTGTAGCTTAGTGGAAAGCACACTTGTTTGGAATCAATAGACTTGGATATAAAATATACCTGTGGTACTACTTGTGTGATCTTCACTTTTTTCTTCCTCAGATTTCTAATTTGTAAAATAATGGAATTGCAATAGATGACTGTGAAGTCCTTCCAGTTCTAAAGGTATGATTCTATTATCTAATAATAAAAGCTCAAGGTTTATGAATAAGAGATTGGGACAGCTAGATAGTGCACTGTCCCTGGAGTCAGGAAGACCTAGTTCAAATCTGAATTCAGATGTTTACTAGCTGTGGGACCCTGGGCAAGTCACTTAACCCCAATTGCCAGAAGAAGAAAGAAAGGAAGAAAGAAAGAAAGAAAGAAGGAAAGAAAGAAAGAAAGAAAGAAAGAAAGAAAGAAAGAAAGAAAGAAAGAAAGAAAGAGAAAGGAAGAAAGAAAGAAAGGAAGGAAGGAAGGAAGGAAGGAAGGAAGAAAGAAAGAAAGAATGAAAGAAAGAAAGAAAGAAAAGAAAAGAAAAAAGAATAATGGAACAGGTTGATTCTATAGTAAGGGGATTAAAAACGTGATCCATGAATGTATTTTAAAATATAGGTAGATAGATAGATAGATAGATAGATAGATAGATAGATAGATAGATAGATAGATAGATATTTCCATATAATTAGCTGACTTTTTAATTCCATGCATTTTATTTTATGTTTTTAAGATTATTATTCTCACCTGAAATAGATCCTATGAAGAAAACAAAGAGTAATATCATAGCTAGATTCTGAAATCCCCAGCTCAAAGAGAAAATATTATGTTCAAAAAAAAATTCAAATATGGTGGAGCCACAATTAGAATCACACAAAATTTAGCAGTGACTTCAGTATAAAGACCAAAGATCTTGGAACATTACTGGGCTTGCAGCCAAAAATATAATACCCTGTAAAATTAAGTATAATCCTGAAAAAGGGATATTCAATGAATTGCTAGACTTTCAGGATTTTCTTGCAAAAAGACCTGAAATTATTAGAAAATTTGAAATTTAAGATCCAAGAGAAAATAAGGTAAACATCAAAGTCTAATTGCAAGAGACTTGATAAGGACACTGTTTACTTTTTATGACGAAATGTAAATTTGTATGTCTAAGATTGTTGTTAGTAATTGGGTAGATCAAAAGAAAGATTGGAGTAGAGCTGAGAGTAATTATCTTATACACATTAGGTGCTAGAGGAACTGGATGGGGGAGGTGGCTGATAGTTCTAGAACCCTATTGTCATTGGGAAATGGGTTAAAGAGGGAAAAATACACATATAACTTGAAGGATATAAAAATCTTTTAAATTCAGAAGGACATAAAAGACTAAGTGAATGGGGGGGGATTTTTAAAAGTAGAGGGAAGGGAATAGAAAAAGGTAGGGTATAGAAGAGTGTCTAAATTAACTGAGTGGGGAGAAGATAAGGAAGGGATCTTTGCACGAGGCTAAATTATAGGAGGGCAAGGTCGTAGATAGATGTAAAGTAGAGGAGTCAAGAGGGACAGGAAATAAAAGGTACACAGAAAGAGAAGATAAAGATCAGGAGTAGAAATTATTAGGAAAAAAAGCAGAGGTAGTAATCATGTCCTATATGTCAGGCACATTAATATTGTTTTAGACTATTTTAAATAATTAGACTCTACAAGGTTGGGATGTTGCTGTGCTACAAGAAATGATGAGTTGATAGACTTAGAAAAATATGGAAAGACTTGGACTTACGAAGGAAGATACTATCAAACCTCAGAGAAAGAGAAGACAAACAAGAATAGTATAGTCTATATAGGTGCATATGAATGTGGATGTCTATATATGAGTGTAATTATAGATACCTAAGTGTATATATATATATATATATATATATATATGTGTGTGTGTGTGTGTGTGTGTGTATCTGTATAAATATGTAGATGTGTATATGTCTGTATATGTATGCAGATATATGTGCACATATACATGTGTTTGTGCATGTGTGTAATGTTCTTAATTGTAACCTTCCAGGGTTGGGGGAGGAAAGGGGAGAAAAAGAATAAAGTCAAAAGTGCACAGCAGAGAACAAAAGAAAGTTTAAAAGGAAGCAAAGAAAAGATAGACAACAGCATGTAGTATTTACACTTTCTTAAAATCAAAATTTATTGCTATATATTTTGAATCCTCTCATGTTCTGTTGTGCACATGGCAGTACTTTTTGCCCTTTTCTTATTTTGTATTTAAGCTTTAGTAATTAAGTTTATAATGTTTCTTTTTTCTCTTACTGTGTATTTAAGTTTAAAATGATTTTTTTCTTTTCTTTTTGGAGGGAGGAAGGCAGGGCAATTGGGGTTAAGTGACTTGCCCAAGGTCACACAGCTAGTAAGTCTTAAATATCTGAGGCCAGGCTTGAATCCTGACTCCAGAGCCAGTGCTCTTATTCACTGCACCACTTAGTTGCCCCAAAATAAATTTATTTTTAAAAAAGACTCATCCTGAGAAGGGTTTCATAGCTTCCCAGGGATTCATAGATTTCACCATACTGCCAGAGGGGACCATGGCATAGATTGTAAGACCCTCTACATAAATATCCAAGAGGACAATGAAAAGTTTATAAATAACCCAACATTAAACTAATGTCTTTATCATGCAAAAACCAAATGAGAAAACAACAAATCAGCCCAATGATGACAGTAACAGCATTCAGTTCGACTCAAAATTTTAGTTTTGATATATCAAAGTATTAAATCATGGAAAACACTCTTCTTGCTTCCAAAGTTTACCAGCAGAACACAAATTGGAAAGTAATAATTTGAACATTATCCAGATAATTATAATTCACATTTATACAGTCCTTTGTTTTTTAAGGTGCATATATGTATAATACCTCATTTGATCCTTACAGCAATCTTGAGGTACCATTATTATTGCTACGATTTTTTTCCAATTTTAAAGATAAAATAACTAAGGCTCAGAGAGGCTGTGATTTACCTATACCTATGGTTGTACAGATACTATCTGAAGCATAATTTGAAGCCAGGATGTCCTGAATCCAAGTCTATTATGCTATCCATCGCACCACACTGTCTTGTCATCATAATTTGATCACTATAAAAATAACCTTACCCAGATAATTAAGACCATACAGAGAATATTTTAGAAGCAGAATGCGATTTTGCTGTCTATGCTGATTAAATCAACCAAATAACCTTGACATTATTGTTTACTTTGTGACTCTCAGTGTACCCTCCAGATGAGGCTTTCTTCTCCTTTAGTATCTCTTCAACTCTTGCTAGTTTCTCTGTACCAAGTAAAGAGATTTTGCCATCCAAGTTTTTAATCCCAAGAATTCAGCACGACTAGTTTGGGCATGTACAAGGACTATAAATTCCATAATTTAATTCCAGTCATTAGTAAGAGCATGTTTTTTGTTTTTCATTTTTTTTTCTCTGCTGGTAGATTCATTGGGTTATTACCCAGGGAAAGTAATTTTCTGTGCAAGGAAATTCACTTTTAGTCCAAACTACAACCACTACCCTCACAGAAATTATCTTACTCTTTAAAGCACTACTCATGAATACTACAAATGACAAAATACATGAGACATGCTATTTCCATATAGCTTGGTTGATACAGAATGCATACATTTTTACTCCTAGACTTAGGGAGGGATATACAGGAAGGGATTTGATTAAGGTAATCCCCTGGTCAACATGCTGTATGATGCTACAGGTTGGTGAGGAAGCACCTCCAGTTATCCTGATCACTACTATCGCTACTGGACCCAGATGGCTCTGGAGGAGAAAAGTGAGGCTGCCGACTTTGCACAGCCCTGCCTCACTTAAACCCAATTCACTTTGATGCCATGACATCACCTTCCTGATGTCACGATTCTCTTCTAGAAAGAAGGACAAACAATAATACAGGGTGGTGATCATTTGTTTGAAACTTTTAATGACTTTATTGTATATTCTTATGGAAAATGTAGATATCGTCATTGGCACATCCTAGAGAATGGGTTTCGCTGATTGAGGATGAATTGATTAGCTTATATTTTGGGGTAAGACTAGTGAGAGGAGCCACATTTTATGCTTGCTTATGAAAGGGAGTTGTTTTATTTATTGTGAACTTGGCCTTTTGTCTTTTTCTCCCTTTTACTGAATCCCTGTCAGAAGTAAGAGGCTTGGAAAAGGGGCAAGAGAATAACTATTTATACAGTATCTTCTATGTACTAAGGACTACATTAAGCACTTTACAAAATATTCTCATGTGATCCTCGGAACAACCGTGCTTGAAGGCAGGTGCTATTATTATCCTTGTTTTAGAGATGAGGAAACTGAATAAGTAACTTGCTCAGGGTCACCCAGCTGTAAATGCCTGAGGCTGAACTTGAACTTAGTTATTTTTTACTCTGGGCTCAGGACTCTACCACTCTGCTGCCTAATTGCCTCAGAGTGAGGTTTGGTCATTAAAGGGGACCTAAGGATGATATCCCAAACACACCCTTCTCTTCTTCCCCTTGCTGCTCATTTGGCCCAAGATGGCAGTGTTTTAATCCAAGGAAGAGCTTCAGCTGGGACAGTGGTGGAATAAGGAGGGTGTCTGAACTTAGTCCTAGAGAGGCATGGGCACATATACTCTTAACCACATAGCAGCTATGGGGGAGAGTGGTGGCTCCATTAATAGGAATCACTAAACCTCAGTTTTCTGGACAAGTGTGAGGATTCCTGAAACATAGTCCCCAGCATAGAGCAGAAGAGATTTCTTGGACAGTGAATCCAGATCCTAGTACATAGGATGCAGTTGATAACTAGTTGTTGATTTGACTTGTATCCAGAAAAGAAGTATTTACTTGGTAGTGTACTGTTCAGAGGCTGTTTCTCCAGTGACCCCAAGTTCATTCAACAAGCCTTCCCCAAACACCTACCTTATACCAGGCATTATGCTAGGCACTGGAGATAGAAAAAAACAAAACAAAATGGTAACTAATGTCAAAGTACATATATTTCCTGGGAGAGAAAGAGACCACATATCATTATATGTGTATAAAACATACAGGACAGGAACTAGACCTGGGATTTATTAGCGCTGTATAAGGAACTTCTGCATGAGGGAACTCTGTCTATTGATACAAGAACCTTCTCTACAACTTAATACTTTTAAACAACTGCCTAGATTGTCTAAATGACTTGCCAAGAGTCACATAGGGCCAGAGGAAAGATTTAAACTGTGGTATTTCTGGTTTCTTAACCAACTATCACATTGCCTTCATACGCATGATTATATAATATATAATTGTCAAACATAATTATGTGTCAATTATATATAAAATCATATTATATATCAAACAAAATTATATATCATTATTATAATCAACATTTTACATATAATACATATGTACAATATATAATATATATGATAGAAACATAGATAAATGATAGACATCTTGGTCCTAGCAATTAGGGGGACCAAGCTAGGCTTCCTGTGCAAGGCAGCACTTGAACTAAAAATTTTTTAAACAGGAATAGGGATTCCATGAAGTGGAGGTAAGGAGGGAGTATATTCAAGGCAGTGTGAGATAGAATGTAATATAGAGCTTGTGAAGGTAAATATTGTTTTGCTACAAGAAATGACAAGTAAGATAATTTCAGAAAGACATGAAAAGATGGGGCAGCTAGGTGGTGCAGTGATTAGAGAACTGGCCCTGGAGTCAGGAGGACCTGAATTCAAATCCAGCCTCAGACACTTAACACAAAAACTAGCGGTGTGACCTTGGGCAAGTCATTTAACCCCAATTGCCCTCTAAAAAGCCAAAAAAAAAAAAGACATGGAAAGACTTACATGAACTGATGCAAAGTGAAATGAGCACAACCAGGAGATCATTGGACATGGTAACAATAATACTATGTAATAAAGTATTGTGAATAATTAAGTTAATCTTAAGAACACAGTGATCTAAAATAATCCCAAAGGACTCGTGATGAAGCATGCTATCTGTCTCCAGAGAAAGAACTGATATTGACTAAATACAGATTGAAGATCATTTTTTACTTTCTTTCCTTCTTTTTTTTAATTCAAGTTTTCTTATAAAAATAATTTATATGGAAATGTTTTACATGATTGCATATGTATAACCTATATCATATTGCTTACTGTCTCTAGCAGAGAAGAGGGGAGGGAGGGAAGGAGGAATAGAATTTGGAACTCAAAACTTAAAAAAATGCTAAAAAATCTTTCACCAAGTAATTGGGGAAAAATAAAATATTACTAAAAATGTACAATAAGACCAGAAATGCAAGGGAGAGGGGCAAACCAGATAAGTTTGTATTTTATCCTAGATGCAAGATAGTGACATTCAAGTTTCTCAAGCAAGGGAATGCCAGACTTCTTTAGGAATGATCAATTTGCCAGCTGTGTGGATGATGAATTAGAGTGGGGAAAGACAGGAGGATCAATTACAAGATTATTGCAACAGTCCAGTGAAAGGGACTGGAGTAGTGTGATATCTACATGAGTGGAGAGAAAGGGATGAACACAAGAAATATGGTGGAAGTCAAGGCAATAAGACTTAATGAGTGGACAAGAAATTGAGGGAGAAAGAAGAATTGAAGATATCTCTGAGCTTGGCACCATGGTAGCTAGAAGGAAGGTGGTGTCCTTCACAGAAATAGAGAAATAAGGAAGAGTGGGGTAGAAAAAAGCATATGGCAGCCCTTGATTTCCAAATGTTTATGATCCATTTAGGAATACAAGACAGTTATCCAAAAAGCTGCAATGCAATGCAAGTAAATACAAGGTATCAAACATTATATATTATCCAAGTTTTTAATCAAAGAAGAACTTTCTAAGTGCTTCTGAGCAAGTATGGCCATGTTCCCTGAAACTGGAGGAGCAAGGATTATACCTATAACATTGGAGCATGAAAAAGGGCCCTGTGAAGGAAAAAAGGAGACTTACCAAAATGGTGGTGGAGTTATCCCACTAGTATTTCTAAGAGGATTTCAAACCATAGTGTGGTGCTATGGACATGGAGGCACTTCATTTGTCACTCTAGAGATTGGAACTTAACCAGGGAAAGGGAATTGTATCCATGGTTTATGAGTTACAGAGAATACTTCATATGTGTTTGAACATTATTTCTAGACCTCAGTGAATCCTTTTATATATTTCCTCACTTTGTTGTGTGGTGGAATAAAGGATATCCTTTACCCAATGTATACTTTATTATATTAAGTGTTTTTTTGTGTGATCCAAGAAATTTCTTTTACCTACATTTATGGAAACTATGACACAAGCTATAGTGTGATATTATGAATTTATGATGTAGCCACCAGGATTGGATGCACTTGAGATCAGATTCTCAGTGCTTATTAATAGATAAAATAGTCCTTACCACACATTCCTTGTTCCCCTTTTACTTGAAAGGTGCTGATAATTTATTAGGTAGCTTGGCAGGTTTAGTTAGGGCCGGTCACGGAAGTGGGCAAAGCAAACAGACATACAAGATTCAAACTTGTGACCTCATTAACTCTTGCTGTGGGCAAGGTCTTCACCCCACTGATTATGTTTTACCCAAAGCCCTGTAATTTTTCATGGTGGTTATATAGCTCAATTTGAGTTCATATCCTGCTTCTGATACTTATTAACTGAGTAACCATAGATTAATCTGGTTATTCTGTGAGCCTCAGTTCTTCATTTCTAAAATTGGGATGATAATACTAGTAGTATCTATATCATAGGATTGTTATGATTTCAATGAATTAATGGATCTAAGGTTCTTTGGGAACTTCAGAGTTCTATTTGAAAGTTAGTTGCTATTTTATTCTGTCATTGCCATTGAGCCAAAGCGCCTAATACATGCATACTATATTTCACTGCATAATCATTGCAGATTTTATGCCAATTTCTTTTTGCAAAAAAATAGGGGTGTAACCATCATGTGAAATTTTAAAAAGTTGTGCTGGCATTACTTAAAGATCACTTATTACTAAACTGTCTTTGGTTTAGGATGCACTGAATACTCGTGAATATATGTTACAATTGAACACTAACAATGCACACTGAGAATTCTAGGCTCTTGGCTTGAGAGATAAATGTGTATCCATATGCCACTGGTGAATACAATGCTGCTCTGCCTACCTTTTAAGTGGCATGATGAGCAGAATCATGCTGTGTGATGATTATGCGATGAAAGATTTTAAACCAAATTTGGGGCTGAAAAGGGGGTGCAATAATTATGTAGTGGCAATGATTATATGGTGAAATATAGTAGTCATGGGTAAAAATAAGAACAGCTTGTGAATAACTGAAGTATCAAAAACTAAGGAGAAACATATAATAAATATTTCAGAAAAGTTTCCTATTTCACTTAATCCCAATTGCCCTCCAAAAAACAAAAATAAAAAATACAAAGAAAGTTTCCTATTTGTTTTTATACTTAAGGAATTTATTTAGTATGAAAATAATAGGATTTAAGAATATTTAAAAATTACTTCAAGGGGCGGCCAGGTAGCACAGCGAGTAAGAGTACTGGCTCCAGTGTCAGGATGACCTGGAGATCGAATCCCAGGCTCAGACACTCAGCACCACATCCAGAAATAACTGGCCATGTAACCTTGAGCAAGTTACTTAACCCCGATTGCTTAAAAAAAAAATTACTTCAGTATTTGAATTCTAGTTCTAAATAGACATCGTTTACTAATAGACACTATTTACTGTTCAAAGAGAAAAAAATCCATGTACACGTTTCTTTATTGCTATTGCATTTGCTTAATGTATTTAAAATTCTCTGTACATATTCAACAAGATGATCAAGAGTGACTTGAGAATGCCATTTATTCTTTTGTAATGGAAAGTGATGATAATACAAATGATTTAACATTTCTCTGAAACATTTTAATATTCCTTTCTTATAGAAAGTTCTTAATAAACATGTTCATAAACCAAGTAATAAGGCAGTTGCTTCTTCTATGACCAAAATGGCTTTGTTTTGGTTATATTAGTGGCCTAGTCCTTCTCGAGTAGAGTTCCTGCCTCATTGGCCTGGAAGAGTCCCTCTATAATCTGATATTAACCAGTTTATCTACACACATCTCATATTAGTACTCTAACTCATGTTTCAAACTAGATGACGTCCATCTCCTGTGCCTGAAATGGTTTCTGTCCTTTTCTAACATCTGAATGTGTCATATAAATCTCAACTTAAAATTCTTCTTATCCAGGAAGCCTTTCTTTATGACTTCATTAAGGAATGACTTTTCCCTTCTCAGTTCTTTCATGGAATTTTGTATTTCTCTTATGTACTTATGAGTTTATAAAATTGTAATTGTTTTAATCTTTGTCAGATCCTTCTGCTAAAATGTAACCTCCAGCAAGACAAGAAAAATCTTTCTAAATCTTTGTACTTCCCTCAGCACAGAGGCTGGAAGAGTGTGTTCTGCACATAGTAGCTATTGTTGAAATGTTTGTTGAATTAAATTTTATACTTTGTTTTTAAAAAGAAGAATTTTAAAACCTAAAACTTTCTAACATGCTTCAACCTTGTTGTGTTCTCATAGGAATCAAGTTGATTGTTACCCAGTGAGATTTTAAGAATTCTGCATCCTTTTAAATCTTATTTCCCTCTTTTCCCCTGTATTTTGAGGTTTACTTAATTTGTGCTGCTATTGAAATTGCCATTGGAATTTTTTCCCTTCTATTTAAAGGAATTTTGGTATTTATCCAACACTGAAGTTTTCTTTTTATTTTCAGCTCCCTTCCCCCAACTCAGAGCTTTTACTCCTGGAATTTCTTCTATATTTCAAAGGGATTCCGTATCTTTATTCTTTGATATTAAGTAGTGTTGTTGAGATGCTATGGAAAGATGCATGAAAATACCTGCTTTTGATTTCTACAACTACCTAGGAAGGCACTTTGCACTCCCAACCCTCTCTTAAAACTCAGCTTTCTAGAAATCTTACAGCTGTTTAGACAGTCTACAATTACAAGCTCAATTAACTTAAAATTGACAACAATTCGCCTTCCTCCACTTTTCCCAGCCCTGTGGGCTTTTATTTTTTCCCTTGGGTATACCCTAGGTCTGATTTTGTCAATCTCTCTCCCTGACATCGAGCGCCCATGACATTTTAGCAATCATCCACTCCAACCAGAAACATAACTGAAATGCACTAGCAGTCCTTACTCTGCCCCTCATTCTCAGGAGTTTCTTTCTCAGAGCTGGACTTACATGAGGTTAATGCTATTATCTGGAGCTGCTCTCCCAGCTCAGATGTGACAAGTTCCATGCACTAGATTAATTTATGTTCCTTGAGAATGTCTGTTTTAAAAGTATCATATATCTATAGGGCTCTATATTTATTTCCAATTCAATAACCACTTATTAGGTGTCTATTATGTGCCAGGCTGAGCTACATAAGGCAATGTGGCCAGTTAGGAGACTAATTTAGACAAAAAAATAAAAGAGGCAGACCCTACGCATCATAATAGCTCCCTTTACAGTAATCTTAATTCTATTTGGTGTTGTTCAGGCACTGAGTCTCCTTTAACTCTTCGCGACTCTGTGGACCATAGCTTACCAATAGTGTTCATATAGTTTTCTTGGCAAAAATACTGGAGTGTTCTGCCATTTTCTTCTCTAGTGCACTAAGGTAAACAGAGTGACTTGCCCAGGGTCACACAAGTTAGTTAAGTGTCTGAGGTCATATTTGATTTGATTTAGGTCTTCCTCATTTCAGGGCTAGTACTGTATCCACTGAGCCAACTAACTCAATACTATATACACCTTACAAACAGAATATTTGAATGTAGAGCTAGAGGGGACCTTAGGAGTCATTTAGTGTAACCTTGCCATTTTCTTTTATCTGATCTGGAAATGAAAGCCTGGAAAGAGTGAAATGACTTCTGAAGGTGACATATATAAAAAAATAGCAGAGAAAGGAACTGAATCTAGGTCTTATGACTCCAAACCTAGTTCTTCTCCATACCACACCAAACTATGCCATTCCCCTTTTCAAGGGCATTATCTCTGCTCCTTAGAAATCTAGCATGAGTTTTCTAAAATATACAGAGAATTGAGTCAAATCTATAAGAATGCAAGACATTTCCCAATTGATAAATGGTCAAAGTATATGAACAGACAGTTTTCAGAGGAAGAAATTAAAGATATCTATAAGCATTTGAAAAAAAATGCTCTAAATCACTATTGATTAGAGAAATGCAAATCAAAACAATTCTGAGGTACCACATCTCACCAGTCAGATTGGCTAAGATGACAAATCAGGAAAATGACAAATGCTGGAGAGGATGTGGACAAATTGGGACACTAATGCATAGCTGATGGAGTGGTGAACTGATCCAACCTTTCTGGAGAGCAATCTGGAATTATGCCCAAAGGGCTATAAATAATTTCATACCCTTTGACCCAGCAATACCACTTTTAGGGTTGTATCCCAAAGAGATCATAGTAGTGTGAGGAAGACCTATATGTACAAAAATATTTATAGCAGTTCTTTTTGTGGTGGTAAAGAATTGGAAATTAAGGGGATGCCCCTCAATTGGGGAATGACTGAACAAGTTGTGGTATATGCTTGTGGTGGAGTATTATTATGCTATAAGAAACAAGGAACAGATGGACTTCCTATTACCTGGAGAGGCTTATATGAACTGATGCTGAGTGAGAAGAGTAGAACCAGGAGAAATTTATACACAATTACAGACACAACATATGTGTGATGACCAACTTTGGTAGACTGGACTCTTCTCAGAAATGCAGGGTTATAAGTCAACCCCAAAAGACTCATGATGGAGGGAGATGTCTACATCCAGAGAAAGAACTAGAAAGAACTGAGTTTGAATCCAGATTGAAGCAAACTACCTGATCTTTTTTCTTTTTCTTGTTTGTTTTTATTTCCTCTTTACCATTTTTCATTCCATCTGATACAATCCATCTTTATAACCTGACTAATGTCTAATGTGAAAGTATTTGCAGATCCTATACTTGCTTGTATGCCGCCATGGAGGGTATAGGGGGGAAGGGAGAGAAAATTTGAAACTCAAGGAATTGTGGAACTGAATCTTGTAAACTAAAAGTAATCAAATTAATAAAGACCAAAAAATTAAAAAAAGAAAAACACCATGAGTAAACTTGTCTTAAAACAGGAGGAAAAAATGTACCATACATTTCTAATTCTCTAAAACAAGAAGAAATCAAAGAAGGAATCCTTCTTTAGGACTTTTAGCAGGTTCTGAAACCTAAATTTGTGAATTCTAGAAAGTGTGATTCTGGAAAGATAAGATTTTTGTTTTTGTTTTTGTTTTTTTGGCTTGAGAGAATGATTTTTTTCTGGAGTAAAAAATTTAGTTTGAGTTAAATTTTGAAAAAGGGATAGGAGAGAGAGAAGAGGGGAAAAGTTAGAAAAGAAAGGAAGGGAAAGGAGGGAAGGGAGAGTGGAGAAGTGGAGAGAGAGAGAGAGAGAGAGAGAGAGAGAGAGAGAGAGAGAGAGAGAGAGAGAGAGAGAGAGAGAGAGATTAGGGTGATTGGCAGGGACTGCAGCTGCAGGATTTGCCTTTGTTATCCACACAAGGACTTTGAAAGTTAATTCCCCTCCCATCTTTCTCAGTACCTGCAACTGACCAGCTTTTCTACATAATTAAAAAAAAAAACTTCTATAAGCATTTTCTAATTCCTGATTTGCTTTATGTGAAATTTATTTGCTATAGTTCCTTTGTGATTTGGTATGTGTTTAACTGTGAACACAGGGACAGACAAGACTTGGCAAGTGTTTGGGTGTGGAGATTGAGAAAGATTGAAAAATTGAAAATGATTTCAAGGTTACATACCTGGAAGAGAGGGGGGCGGGGAGGATGATGATGCACTATATAAAAATGGTTGGCTTGCTGGATAGAGTGGAGAACACTGAAATATATTTTGGAAAATATGATTCAGGATAGAAAATCAAACAGAACGAAAGCTTGTAGATTATCTAGAAGCTCCATAACTCTGTATCATGAATAGATCTTTCAGGAGGTGGTCAATGAAGTTGTTTGTTATGCTGATGGATAATATTCTGTGCACATTCCTAATTGAATATGAATTTCCCTAAGGATGCTGATGTTCCCAAAGTGTTTCCTTTTGAGTGATATTATATTTACTACTTTGAAGCCCAAAACATTTGTGGGCCTCTTTAATGAGAACAGTGGTCACTCAAAGTGCTAACAGATTTAGATTCTAAAGAAAGTAATCTAAACAGGGTGAAAAAGAAGTGGAAGAAGAAACATTATGTCCAGATTATGCCATAAAGTTGGATAGGCAGCTCATTGAGTTTGTCTATCAGTAAATGGAACTGTAAATCCAAAATTAGCTAGGACCAAAATTAAATCGGACAATAGGCTGGATTGAATTTAGAAAACTGTGACATTTCCAGTGACTTCAAACCATTCCATGCTGCCAAACTCCTCTCTCCTTTTTGTCTTTTTTTTTTGGAGGGGAGAAGGCAGGACAATTGGGGTTAAGTGACATGCCCAAGGTCACACAGCTAGTAAGTATTAAGTGTCTGAGGCTGCATTTGAACTCAGATCCTCCTGATTCCAGGGTCGGTGCTCTATTCACTGTGCCACCTAGCCACCCCATCCCTCTCTCTTTTAAACCTTAACATTTTATAGGTGATACTATATGATTATAAATCAATGGATATCATGATCTCAGAAGTCCCTGGACAAGTTGCTTAACCTTTCTGGGCCTTTCTTTCTACATTTGCAAAAGAAGGAGTTGGGACTCAATGCACTAATTATTATCCTATAATCTTATAACAACAACCAACACAACAAAATAATGATTTTGAAAATAGTGACAATTGAAAATGCATGGGAGATAAAAGTATAACTATGATTGTTGCCAGTGATGATTTGTCCATGAGACATGGCAAAACAGACCAAATCGCTGATATATAGGATCAGAAAATGAGTTCATCTAGTCATGATAACACATGGCCCAGATATTTTATAGCTCTTCACAAACTATTAAACTACCCCAAAGATGGTCTCCCATGTGTTGGCTAGATCTTCTATGGATAATTTATGGAAAGACATGGATATGAATCCCACAGGAAGAAAAGACATAGGAAGGCTGCCAATTGTACCAGGGAAGGGGGAACCCCAATTAATGAGATCATGGATCCAACCAAGTACCATCTAGATTAAGTACCTGAAAATCCAAGAGATTGAAAGATCAGGCAAATCACAGTCTACTGTGCTGAAATACATACCTGCTTGTCGGTAACATAGGAAACTCATGAAGGGAGGTAGTTGTATTCTAATTTTTGTGGTGGGATAAGTAATGGGAAAGAATTAGAAAATACTCCATTTTTTCATACTTTTAAGAATCTAGAGGTACTTTTGTGCAGCAGAAGTTTCTTTATACCAACCACCTTTGTAAATGGGACAGGATACTATTCTAATCTTTCTCTTTCCACCCACAATGCCTCTTAGCTATTTTCAATTGTTAGTGACAAGAACTTCATTTAAGAGAGAGTCAATTGAGTTTAACCAGCATGTGGTTGTCTTTTTTTTGAGGTAATGAAAACAGGCAAGCTGAGGCACTCAGTACAATTATCTAGAAGCTATAGCCAATTAGTTATGCCCTTGTGTTCTCAACTCCTTTCCAATTCTGTGGGTAGGAAGATATAAGCAATCTAGCATCCATACTGATCGTTTGGTGAAACATAGAAGTTAGCCAATTAAGAAAAGCTATGCAGACTTCAGAAAAGTATATCCATCCCTTTATGTAACCACTGTGATATCTCATAATAGCTTGAGATCCAAAACTTAGCTTTTTTTATAAAAAGGAACAAATAAATTAAGCTTCTGCCACCCACCTCCCTTATGTGCAGTTAAGTAAAATCACAATGAAATAAACAAGTAAATTAGCAGCTGGCATGGAAGGTTTTTTTTTCCCTCATGAACATGTTTCGAGGACTCATAACAGCAACCAATTAGTTCTTCCTGAATTTCTTTTTTGTTCTTGTTGGCAAAATTACAGTATGGTTATCAGACATATGGAAACTCTCTCTAACACAGCTTCAGAAATACTAGGTTACATAATAGTATTGTGTACTGTATGGTAAAAATGCAATGTTAATGGATGACTCTTCAGTGTTGAGGCATGAATTTGCTGTTGCTGATTGCCCAAGACTTTAACCTGACTTAATTCAGAAAAGTGACACTGTCAGATCTCTGGAGACAGGTCTTTTCTAATCTTGTAGAAAGGTCAAATCAAACAAAGCCCTTTTGTCAGCCATTTGGAGATTAAATTCAAATGACAAAGAAAAGCAGAAAATCACAGTGATTAGCATTCATTACCTGAGAGCATTTAAAGCATATACTGAAGAATCTTAGTTTGAAGAGGGATCTGAGAAGTGATCTTGTACAACCTTTTTCTCCATAAGGATATATTTTCTGTAAAATCTAGTTTTACATTGATGAGGAACTCACTATCTATCAAAGAAATCTTTCATCTTGGTGTAAAAGCCTGTCATTAGACAATACCTCTTATGATATCCCTGGGGACAACAGTATATGTCAGATAAACACTGTAAAGTCAGGTTGTCAATGATGTCAAAACTGCTTTTCTATCCACTATTCCACACCCACTCTCAGTTCAGACTTCAGACTTTAGAAATATCACACTTTGCCAGCTGTGTGGATGATGGATTGAAGAGTGGAGACAGGATACAGGGAAGTAAGGAGGATATTGCAATTATATATGTGAGAAAAGATGAGGGCCTGGACTATGATGGTTGTAGTAAGGGAGGAACAAAGATGTCAGTCATCTTTCCTATGGGCATGTAATTGTAATTTGAAGACCCCTTTTTGTATTGGCAAGTAAGCAGGTACTTGGCACTTAGTAACTAATCAAACCTCTGTGAAAGAAACAGAAGGTATGGACCCCTGTTCCTGACAGAACAGGAAGGGGTTGGCTGAAAAAGGAAGTAGCTAATGCTGTGTATATAAGAAAAGCCCCAGAGAGACACAGTCAGAATTTCTTGGGACAAGAATCTTGTGGCAGAAGCTGTTCTGAACAGGAGCCCAGGAGCCCCCTCCCCCCAGGCTGGATAAGGTGATTTGGATTTTTTGAACAAGCTGCAGGAGGCTAAGGAAGCATGACCAGGATGCAGAGACTTCATTGGTGGCTTGGTTGAGTCCTGACTTCCCCAGGAGCAGAAATTATGAAGGATTTGAGATGGACTGGACCCTGTGAACTTCAGTGTGGAGCAGGACCTACCCAGAGAGCTGGACAGGGAGCTGGGAGCTGTCTGCCATTGAACCCAGGTGACTGTCTGGGGAATCCAGGTAGAATCTGGGGCTATGGAAGGGGATCCAGGGAATCTGAGAAATGGCCCCATGTCAAGATGAAAAGACCTCTATGTGGGTCCTCAGTAATGACAAAATTGTAGTTTACTAGTGACCTAGGGGTGGACAGTTTGTGTATTTTCCAATGATTGTACTTAGTGATTAATGATACTTAGTAATTGATTGCTGACTAAGTGAATGATTGAGCTAATTTAGTGTGCCCCATGAGTGGAAGACTTTGACTATTGCACTTTGAGATAATTGTTCTTTGTTCTAAATATTGTGACCACTTTGGTGAAAACTATGTGACCATTTTAATGATAAGTTTTTGTGAATACTATATTGTGATTTTCTGTGATAAGTTGTAATATTGTGAATGCTGTACCTTGATTTCCTATGAATGTTTTGCTTTGATTGGTTATGGAATAAATAGGGTGTTCACTATACTATGTAATCAGAACTTTAAAAGCTGTTCACCATAGCATTCTTCTGGAAAGCTGCTCATGCATGGCATTATAAGGACTCATGAAGGATTAGTTGTATTCTAAGGCTAACTTTATAGGAAGTATCATTGCAATTCATATTCCTTCTGAGATATACTCTGTGTCTCAATTCCCAAACAGTACAGGGCTTAAGAAGTAGTATAGACAAAGGATATGAGGTCCTAACAGCCCTTCTCCAAGCTTCAGAGTGAGGAATACTAACTAGGGCAAGCAAAAGGAGCAAATCCAAAATCAAGTCACCACAAGCTAATTAGAGATGTCAGGGTTGTTCATCTCCTCTGCTTCCAGGGCAATCCTATAAAACTATAAGTTGTAGAGAAGGCACTGATGTGCTTTGGTCAAAGAAGTGCCTTAACAGAAGCATACTCTACTGATGAAATCATAGGGCCCATCCAAAACTATGTGTGTTTATATACATAACACATATACACATGCATCATACATATAATGATATATACATAATTATAGATTTGTGTATATGTATATTTAATAAATATATATTTATCCATGTATATATGAAATGCAACATATATGTTATATCAGTTGTATTATATGTATGTATGTATCATGCATGTAAATTCTAGTCTTATAGAATTGCATGGGGGTGCTTAAGGGTTAAAAGACTTATCCAAGATCACATAACAAGAATATATCAGAAGCAGCACTTAACTCTAGGTTTCCTGACTCTGAGGTGAGTCTTTCATCCACTGTGCCATGTTGCCTCTCAGATGACACATGTGACACACACATATATCTATATGTATATGCATATATGTGCATAATATATAGAAAAATACATATATTATTGTAGTTAATATAAACAAATGTGACTGTTTCCAGAGATCACACAGGGGAGAAAGTTTCATCACTTTGTAGTTGAATATTACACACAATGACAAATTTTAAAATGTTCTTAGATGAATAGATGGAGGATTTTGATTTGTTTGCTTTTAGGGGTTTTTTTTTGCTTTATGTGAATTTGTTGCTCATATGTTAGTATATTTTACAATTATTTTTCAAAGGAAATTTCCATTTTTAACCAATCCATATGAAGGACAAATGAACTGAGAGAGTCAATAATACACCTAGAATTAAAGGACTAACTTCTTTGTCCTTTTTTAGCTTTGCATTATTAGGGAAAAAAGACTTTAGAATTTCTAGGACTAATGGTCATCACAAAGAGAGTAATTTTTCCCTTCAGTTAAGTTAATCAATTTTCCCCACACACCAGTATATCTTAAACACTTCTAAAAATAAATTGTTAAAGCAAATCTATAATTCAATTGGTGAATAATATAGAGACTCAAAGAGAGCTAATATTTCAGTCTTGGCTTATGCTCAGTAACACTCTATATGTTCAATGAAAAGTAATATTAAGGGTTTAATAAATGAGTAATTATGGCATTTAATTATAATACTATTTTACTTCCCTTTATTTGCAAATTTCACACAGATATAAATGGTAATTTATAGACCTGTGCTTAAATATAAGCTCAGAAAGTGCTTGGATACCTGTCAGCAAGTCACAAACTCTGATTTTATTTTCTTCAGTAGAGTGGGACCGAAACATGTGAGCTTCCTACAATACAAAATATGGAATACAACAGATGCTTAATATTAGTTTATTGAATGACTATGTACCATTCAGCATGATGTACCCACATCAGAGGAGGTACTGTGTTCAATTAGCAAAATAGAATTGAAATAGCTCAAAGAAACACAAGATGTGCAAATTCAGCGAATCCATCCCAAATGTTCATGCTGACTATTTGTACCCAACCTATTGTAGAATATTTTCCAAGCTTATATTGTTCTGATCAGTCACAGTCAGACACACTAAAACTTGACTCTAGTGTAGTGATATCATTTTGGTCATCTTCAAAATAAAGGGACGATAACCAATCTCTACCAACTAGCATAGTGCCTGGTGCACATTGTAGTTACTTAATAAATGCTAGTTGAATGAATGAATAAAAATCTAACTTCCAGAATATAATGTTACAGTAATTGATATTCTTCCATGATTCCTCTTCTATTTCCAATCCTCCATTCCCAAGGTGGGACTAAGCAAAATACTGGAACACATAAGTAAATACAAAGCAATCACTTAAATAATACTATATTTGTTCTATACTAAAGGGGGAATGTAGTAAATATGTAGAACTGTACAGAATATACAGAATGTGAATATGTAGAAAAAAGTAGAAATCCTTCTACTCTGGCACTACTACCTTTGTAACTGGAATTTCTCACAGCAGTATTTATCTAAATATCAAAATACCAGCATCCTAAAGATTAATTCATTACTTGCACATTTAAAATCATTTGGATCAACACCTGTGCTGATGAAAAACATAAATTAGGTCCAGCTATTTTTTCATCTTAGTTTTGATTTCAAGATAATTATAGATAGCACAATAAATATCACAAATATTTTCCCATTTGATTATTAAAACAATTCTGTGCTATTATTTTCCACATTTTACAGATGAGGAAACTGAGGCACAGAGAGGTTAAATGAAGTGCCCAGGGTCTGAGAGGATTCAAACTCGGGTCTCTGACAACAAGTCTTTTCACTGTGCCACGTAAGTACTCCATTTATTGCAAAGTCCTTGGGCCAATGCTTAATTATCCATTGAAGTGAAATAAAGA
>NW_027185653.1:6932358-6966762 GCF_028583685.1 Petaurus breviceps papuanus
AAAGTCCTTGGGCCAATGCTTAATTATCCATTGAAGTGAAATAAAGACAAAAGTAAATAGTAAAACAGAAATTTTTACATTTGAAAGCTCTAAGGATTTGAAATACTACAAGGAAAGGATTTTCATGTTAGGAGATAAACACAATCTCAACTTTGCCTCTTATTCCATGCGGTACCATGGGTATTTCACTCTGACCTCTTCTTATCTATAAATTGAAGTGGCTGGATCAGGCGACCTCTAAGGTCTTTTCCACCTCTAAATTTATGATGGTAGGAGGAGAATGAAGAAGAAGAATGAACAAGATGATCAGGAGGAGGAGGTGGAAGAAAAAAAATTGAAAGGAAGGAAGGAAGCAAAGGAGAGAAGGAAGTCAGAAGGGCTAGAAGCAGCTGAGGTTTGTTGGCCATGCAGCTGCTGCCTGGTGGATGCTTTAGAGATCCCAGCATGCAGATTGTAGGGGGACAAAGAGACCAGTCTGAGAGGGTAATCACTCTTGCTTTAATTGGCTTGGATCTGGATCACTGTATAGGGTAGAGATCCTGGGGTACGTGACCAGATTTTCAGAGCATGTGGAAGCTGTAGAGAGGGCAGCCTATTAATAGCTCCAGAAGCTGAGAAACCTGCAGTGATTGGGACAAAGCTCCCCTTTCTGGTAGCAGAGTTCCACTGTGGCAAAATCTCAAAAGTCAAGTAATTGAGTGGCAATGTGAGCAAGCAAAGGAAGCAAAGCAAGCAGAGCAATATGACTTTACACTCCTATTTTGGGGACAAAAAGGATCAAAGGATGGAACAGGAGGAAGACAACAAAGTCAGAACTCCTGCACCAAAAGCTTCCAAAAAATATGAGCTGATTACAGGCCATAGAGGAGATTAAGAAAGATTTTGAAAACCAAATAAGAGAAGTGGCAGAAAAATTGGGAAGGGAAAGGAGAATGGTGCAAGAAAATTATGAGAGTCAACAACCTGACTGAAAAATATAACATCTTAAAAAATAGACATTCAAATGGCAAAAGTGGCTCAAAAAGATAATGAGGAGAAGAATATCAAAAAAAGCCAAATTTGTCAGATGGAAAAAGAATCTCAAAAGCTCACTGAAGAGAATCATTGCTTCAAAATTAGATTGGAGGAAATGGAAGCTAGTGACTTTATGAGAAAACAAGATACTATTAAACAGATCTAAAGAAATGAAAAATTAGAAGGCAATGTGAAATATCTCATTGGAAAAAACACTGACCTGGAAAATAGATGCAGGAGAGATAATTTAAAAATTATTAGACTACCTGAAAGACATGATCAAAAAAAGAACCTAGAAATCATCCTTCAAGAAATTCTCAAGGAAAATTGCCCTGATGTTTTAGAACCAGAGGGCAAAATAGAGGTTGAAAGAATCCACTGATCACCTCCTGAAAAAATCCCCAAAAGAAAACTCCTAGGAATATTATAGCCAGGTTCTGGAATTCACAGATCAAGGAAAAATATTACAAGCAGCCAGGAATATACAAATTGAATATTGTGGAAACACAATCAGGATAACACAGGATCTGGCAGCTTCTACACTGAGGGATTCAAGGGATATGATATTCCAGGAGCTGGGATTAAAACCAAGAATCACCTAGCCAGCAAAACTGAGTATCGTGTTTCAGGGGAAAAATGGTCATTCAGTGTAATAGAGGACTCCCAAGAATTCTTGATGAAAAAAACCAGAGTTGAATAGAAATTTGACATTCAGATACAAGAAGCAAAGAAGCATGAGAAGGTGAACAGGGAAAAGAAATGATAAGGAACTTATCCAAGTTGAACTATTTACATTTCTACATGGAAAAACAATAATTGTAACTTATGAGATTTTCTCAGTATGAGAATAGTTGAAAGGAATAGAAATGTATATATATGTATATATATGTATACATACACATATATGACTATATAGGAGGGTATATGGGTGCATGCATACATATCTGAGTGTGTGTATATATGTGTACATGTATACATAGACAGAGGGCACAGGATTAATTGAATAGGAAGCTATTATACTTAAAAGGTGAAATTTGGAAGTTAGAGAGGAATATAATGAGAGGAGATGGGGAGAGACAGAATGGGGTAAATTATCTCATGTAGAATAGGTAAGGGAAAACTGTTACATAGGAGGGGAAGAACAGGAAGGCAAAAGGGAATGAGTCAAACTTATTCTCACTGAATTTGGCTTAGGGAGGGAATGACATACACACTAAATAGGGTTTCTCACCCTATAGGAGAGTGAGGGGAAGGGGATGAGAGCGGGGATGATGGAGGGTAGGGCAGGCTTGGGGGGCACTTTTGAAAAGGTACAGGATCAAAGTAGAAAATAGAATGAGGGAGGGGGGTGGGATGGGATGGAGGGAAATGTAGTCAGTCTTTAACAATATATCCACTATAGAAATGTTTTGCATAGCTACACATGTACAACATATATATTATATTAAACTGCTTATCTTCCCAGTAAGTGTGGGTAATGAAGGAGGAATGGAAAGAATCTGCAACTCAAAGTTTTCAAATCAAATGTTTTAAAATATATATTATTATTGTTTTACATGTAACTGGGAATTAAGATATACAGGCACTGGGGCATAGAGATCCACTGTGCCCTACTGGAAAGTCGGAGGGGAATGGGGGAACATATGGGAGAGAGCAGATTGGGGGTGATATTCAATGGGATCACTGTTATAGGGTGGTGGATAGAGGAAAAATGGGGAGAAAATTTGTAAATCAAAATCTTGTGGAAATTAATGATGTAAACTAAAAAATAAAAAAAGAGAAAAAAAGAATTCCTGTTTCAAAACAATGATAACCTTTAACATTATGGTCATGGATATACAACAATCAGGTACATTACCTTCTATAAACATTAAAATATACAATGCAAGGCAGAAACATGTCCACACATAAAATATTGGCCACAATAAGAACATATAATGAAGGGAGAGAATATTTTTTGGCACTGATAGGAAATAATAAAAAGTTTAGAATATACAGACTAACTTCTGAGTAACATTTATTGAGATTGTCACTCAAGGCACTGATAACTTTATTGCTTTTATGAGATAAAACTAAGAAAAACCCATTCAGAGAAGATGTATAAACTATCATTATTATGTGGCTTATTTCTGCATACCTTGGAATAGCTCTATTCCATTGAAGAAAGTCATAATGTTAAAACAACTCTTGTAGCTTTTCCCAAAGTGAGATATTTAGATCACCAAGAAAATTCCAATCTTGGAGCTTACCAGGAAAGAGATTAGGAATTATGGTGAAGAAACTAGTTTAGAAGATTTAGGTTTTTTGCAATCTGTTGACAACCTAATCTCACAATATCAAATAACTTTAGGCCAAGTTAATTAACCTCTCTGGCCTCAGTTTTCTCTTCCATAAAATAAGGGACTGCATTAGGTGACCTCTGTGTTCCTTCCAGCTCTAAGTCTATGATTATAGTCTCTTTGCTCCAGGTCAGACTATCGCTCGTGCAAGTGAAGGCAATGCTGGCATCTTTCTGCCTGCCCTTTCCTAAAATGAATGATGTTCCTTATGAATGGAATACCTGAGGACTTGGAGAACCCTGAGACTTTCCATCTTGGACTTTTTCTTCAGATTTTGAATTCCTTTCGGCAAATCTTGGCTCTGAGGCTTGCTCAGCAGGCTGCTCCAGATGCCAGGCTTTATTTCAGTTCACTACTTACTTTGAGATTCCACAGCTAACTGCCATCCAGAATTAGGTAGTCCTCCATACTTTCCCATGAACTTCTGTTGTTCCACAAACAAGACATTTTATGTTTCACTTCACTTTCATTTCACTTCCTCTGGCTCTCCCTCATGCCTAGAACACGCTCCCTCTTCTACTCCAATTATTGATCTCTTTGACTTCCTTTAAGTCCCATCGCCTACTGCAAGCCTTTCCCCTCCCTACTTCATTTTATTGCCTTCCTTCTATTAATGATTTATTATTTATCCTGTATATAACTTGCTTTGCATAGATTTGTTTGTATGTTATGTACCCCATTAAATTGTAAGGTCCTTGAGGGCATGGACAATCTTTTGTCACTTCTTGTATCCCCAGCATTTAGCATGGTGCCTGGTCCATAGGAGGCACTTCATAATATTTATTGATTGATCTCTTCTGGACTGTGTTGCCAGTGGAATTGTGCACGGGAGAGAACTCCCTCTTTGCCACCTCCATTCCCCCAGTGCAGAAAAAGGGAAAAAGTAAAGTTCCTACTTCTGTTTACTCATGTCAGTGACTGGGAAAAGGGAACTGGAGCAGGTGGATAACCTTTCCCAATAGTCAGACTCATTTTCTTTCCTTTTCTCCTGCAAATATTCGCTCTAAATCTCATGCCCTTTATAAAGTGAAAGAAAATAGGCTAACACTAAAAGCTGAAAAGGATTCCCCTTAAATATCACCGCCTCTGTAACCTGTCCCTTATAGGCTATAATTTTATCAGTTGAATTGTGAAGTCTCAGTTATTAAGGGGTCCCCTGATCACCCCCTGCTACATCTCTACATGTGTGTATGCTTTGAAATAACCATAGTTGGGAGGTGGAGTCATGATGGTGGAGTGGAGACAGGGATTCAACTGAGCTCTCCCCATCCAAATACCTGTAAAAAATGACTCTAAACAAATTCTAGAGCAGCAGAACCTACCAAAAGACAGAGTGAAACAATTTTCCAGTCCAAGACAACCTGGAATGTTGACAAGAAGGGTGTGCTGTACCATGTTGAGACGGAAGCACAGGTCAGCATAGGCTGTGCCAGTGCAGACCAGGTCCTGGTAAACCCAGAGAAGCCTCCGGGGACTGAACCACTGACAGCTGTGCCAGTTTTCCAGGCTCCTCAACCCACAAAGGCCAAAGACAACTTAGAAGGTGAGTAGGAAAAGAGTAAGAGAAGAGCATAGCCCAGCCCTGGTCCCAACACAGCCTTGGCCCTAGCAAACCTGGAGCAAGCCTTGGGAGTGACTGAATTAGCAGAGGTCATAGCAGCAACAGTGGATTCTTTCAGAGCTCTCAGTCCACAGACAGGGAGGGGATTAAAAGCTGGTCACAAGGAGATTTACAGGGGTCTCTTTGTTGGCACTGATGCAGGACTCTGATGCTCGGTCCAGACTTGTATCTGGGTCGAAGTCCTGAGTGGCATTGCTTCAGGGAAGAGGAACACTGCCAGAGCAAAGCTTGTAGCAATGGTGGAAAGGGAGCCCTTCTCACAATTCCAGGGCACAAGAGTGTCTGTGGTCACTCACAGACCAGAGCAGAGCCCAGGAGCGCAGCAAACACCTCCTTAGATTGTGGAAAAAGCTGAAAACTAGAAGGTTTTATTTATTTTCCCTAGAAGTATCTTTGAAAATAGCTACACAAAACCTCTGAATCCTGGGACACTTTAACAAAGTCTTAAGAGGCTGGGGAAATGAGCAAACAACAGAACAAAACTCAGACTACAGACACTTACTTTGGTGACAAGGAAGATCAAAACATACAATCAGAAGACAATAAAGTCCAGCTCCTACATCCAAAGACTCCAAGAAAAATATGAATTGGTCTCACGTCATGGAACAGATCAAAAGGTATTTTGAAAATCAAGTAAAAGAAGTAGAGGAAAAATTGGGAAGAGAAATGAGAGTGATGCAAGAAAATCATGAAAAATGAATCAACAGCTTAGTAAAGGAGATCCAAAAAAATAACCATGGTATGCTGGAAAATCAACTAGGAGTAAATGTACTACAATGATTTCCAAGCTAGACACAAACAGTAAGACATTTACTTATTTTATTTACTATCAGCTTTATTTTTAACTCATCCATATTCTGGCCCCTCTAGGACTGGAGTTCTTGTTCAGGTATATTATCTAAGGTCAATGGGGACACAAGAGGCAGAGGAAATAGGCAGATACACTCATGGATTTTGATTAGACTCAACTAAAAAGGTTCTTAGCACAATTATCTCTTGATTAAGTAGAAACCTGTGTTTCAAAGAGTTGGTTTATTTTTGAGCTACAAAGCTATCTGCAAATGCATTATATTGATTGAAGTTAGTTAGGGGAGGTGTCTCACAAGCATGCTGAAATTTCAAAAGGCTAGATAAGAAAAGGCCAAGTGAATCATGTGTAGGCTTTTGGACAAATGGAGTGAAACTATAATTTGCCATTTCTTTCAGGACAGTAATTTTTGGAGCCTCATCAGATCATGGTCTTCAAGAGAACTGGGCTTGGTTAAACATTCCATCTGAATAAAGATCATAGCTGAAGAATATTCTTCTTTCTGATCACATACTTATTTAGTATACTATAGGCGTACATTTTCATTCTGCTACAAATGCAAGCCAGGAAAAGTAACATATGCTTTTCTCTCCAATAGGATTTTTTTCTGAAATAATATGATACAATGATTAATTAAATATTGCCATGTAACAAATATGATTCTTTTATATAGATTAGAATAGGCTTTGTGATTAAATCCTTAGCAATTGCTTTCCTGGATACCCATCTGTAATGGATGTACTCGTTACGGATCTATCAAATCAGGAGCCTGGATCCAACAACTTTCTGACATAGTAGCCTGAAATGGAGGAAACAAGTCCTAGATTTGGAATCAGAGGTCTAAGATTCAAGTGCTAACTCTCTGTGACCTTGGGCAACTCAATCTCTCTGCACCTCAGTTTCCTCATCTCTGAAAGTGAAGGGGTTAGACAAGATGATCTCTATTTCCCTTGTAACTCTCCATCTCTGATTTTATGATTCTTTGCCATATTTTTGATCCTACATTGTAAGAATCAATGAAAATCTACATACATTATAGCTTTTGCTGATTCCTTATTCAATTAACATTAAATATAAAATGAATTAAAATATAATTAAAAAGTACACATTAAACAGTTCATTCACCTTAATCTCTTTCTCCCTGTCACTAAAAAAAAACCAGACATTTATTAAGTGCCTACTGTATGCCAGGCACTGTGGTAAGCACTGGACACATAAAGAAAGGGAAATGACTAGCCTTAAGCTCAGGGAGTTTACAGTCTAATGGGGAGACAATTTGTCAGGCTGGGGTCAGGTTGTGAAAGGTTTTGAATCTAATGGTGATAGGGAGCCATGAGATGTAAATAAATAGGGAACTGACATGATCAGACATGGTACATGTCAGCATGTGGAGGAGAGATTTAGAGGGAAGAGGCTTGAAGCAGAGAAGTCACTTGTGAAACTTTTGTAGTAATCCAAAGGAGAAGTGGCGAGGGCTTCTACCAGGTAGCAGCCATGAGAAGAAGGATAGGGGATGGATTAAAGGTATATGGTGCAGTTAGAAATAACAACATTTGGCAACTGATTGGATATGTAGGATGAAGGATAATGATAAATCAACAATAATGTTAATGTTATGAACCTGGGTGACTGGAGGGAAGGTGTTATTTTCTAAAGTTCAGGAGAAAGGTAGGGTAGTTTTAGAGGGATAAAATGAGAGCAATTTGTGTCATGTTGAGTTTGAGATCCCTGTGTACATCCAGTTTGATATACACAATAGTACATATACTGATAATAATGCGGATACTGATAATAATGCCTATACTGATGAATGACTCAATCTCAGGAAGGAAACTAGGACCAGATATATGGAAACAAGAGACGTCTACATAGAGATTATAATTAAAACCATGGGAACTAATCAGGTCATCAAGCTAAAGAGTATACAGAGAGAACAAAAGAGCTTATATAACTATTTCTCTTGTTAATGTAATTTTTGTTTTTGTTTTAATAATGTGATAAAACTTTCTTCCCATTCTGCTCCATGCCATTCCCCCTCTACCTCTTCCCCATAGTTAACCTGGACTTATCCTTAGAGTCCTTTAGCTCTGATAGGTCTGCATTTCCCCTAACTTGATGTTTCCCAAGCCTCCACACCAAGTTCAAAGCCATTCTGTCCATTTGCATCATTCCTTTCTGAGCTCCCCTTTATGTTTTGGTTTCCACCATTAGTATGCAAGTTCTTGAGAATAGAGCCTATCTTGCTTTCTTATATTTGTGTCCTTAATAGTTAGCATAGTACATGCCGCATAATATGCCACACAATGAGGCAGGTAGGTGGTATAGTGGATAGAGCTCAGACCTGGAATCAGGAAGAACAGAGTTCAAATCCTGTCTTACTAGCTGTGTGACCCTGGGCAAGTCACTTAGCCTTATTTGCTTCAGTTCCTATAAAATGAGTTGGAGAGGGAAATGACAAACCCCTCCAGTATCTTTGCTGAGAAAACCCCAAATGGGGTCATTGAGAGCTGGACTGAATAAAAAGTGGCACATAATACTTAATAAATGTACTAGCATTGCAACTTAAGTTTTTTAATGTTTGTTGATACTTAGCAAATTTTGTTCAGCCTCTCATCTTCATTCTGAAAGTCTTTATTTCTAGATTTCTTTCTATATACAGAAAATTGCCATATTTTAAAAATACACTATTCTTTACTTATCTTTTGCTTTATCAGCTTTTTACTGTACTTAGGCTTATGATTCCTTGATTTACGTAAATGTTAATTTCTCTTTCTTTTAATTTTATTTATCAGTTTCCCCTCTCTGTCCATTTTAACATTTCCATTTCTCTCATCAAAGATGGTGTTGCTTTTTGTTTTTCTTTCTACTCCTACCTCTTATTTTTAATAGCATTCTTCCCTTTACCAAGAGATTTTTACTTATTTTGTTTCCCTTATTTCATCTTTTTTCTAATCTATTCTGAATTCTATTCTCCCCTCACTTGTTCTTTATTTATTCTATGTTGCTCATGAGAAGACTCTAGAGTACTAAATTTGAGCTCCTTCTTATATACTATTTCTGTTATTCTAGTTATAAATCATATTCCATCTCCCCTTGACCTTTTTCACTTATTAACATTTTAGTTTATGAATTTAATTTTTGCTTGGGCCTTATTTGACCATGCCCCACATCCAAAGATACCAATTCGTGAAGGAGGCATTGGAATGTGGGGAGGAATTATTCTGCATTCTGCGTAATTTGACCCAGTCCTAGTCCATGTTCTTATCATTGTCACTCATTGCTCTTAAGATTCAGATCATCCTATGCCTAGATCTATGTCCCTACTATGCCTTTCTATGTTGGCCGCCATGGAAGACCCACATAATCCTTTTATCTGGAGTGGAATACAATTCTGCTTCAAGAATGTAATCTCCTATTTTGTCCTTTTCCTACTAGACAAAACCTTATCTCTCAACTTTCTTCTCCACAGGAAAATTCTTTAGCCACACTTTCATTTGCTCTTGTACTATGGGACCAACTTTTCGATCTCTGCCTCCCCCACTTGCTGTCCTCCATTACTTTTTGCTCTTCTCTCGCATAGCTCCGCAATACTGGAAAGTCAATAAGTAGCTAGCCTTTTCTATTCTCCAGATGGGGGATGGGGAGAAGGCTGTTTTCAGCTCCCTTCTGCCTTTTGTTGCCCCTGGATTACCTCAAACTTGCTACTGCATTGTTCTCTTATAAAAGATATTAATTCACTTATAGGGGAGTGTGGGAATTGGTCCAGAGGCCAAAATCAGTTCTACCTTCCTTTTTAATTCTTTAATATTATCTTAAAACTTGAGACTCCTATATACCGCCTCCCCCAATAGTCCCTTGTTCTTTATTTTACATCTCATTCTACTTTCTTTTGTAAAAGAATAACCTGTGATCATGAGGGATTTTGTTTCATTGCTTAGCTTCCAGCTGATAATGTTGAACCTTTCTTGTTCTCCTGTTTGGAATGTGTGCAAGTTAAATATTCTTCTCAGCTCCATTTTTCCCCCAGAAGTGCCTCAATTGCCTCTCTTTTGTTTAAGGTTTATCTTTTAAGTGGATTGCTATTTTGGGATGTCATTCCTTTGTTTTATTGAAATATTCTAAGTACATAAACATAATGTATATAGTAAATTGTAGCTATGGAGTAGTCTTGAATTATTCCCACTGAAATTCCTTCAAAGCTGAGAGTCTTTCTCTTGTCTGCTTTTTAAGAAAATGGTTATTTGGTATTAAAATTTATAAATTTAGGAACCGCATGCTTAAGAGTTTCAAACATAGGGTGTTTCTTTCATGGAAATCTGTGTGATCAATATTTTGTTTGTTGTCTTTATTTATACGTTTAGTATATTTTCTAGTATCATTTCCTATAGTATGGTGATCCTGCTTTCCCCCCTCCTAGAAAACCTATTATTTTAAAGCTGTATCTGTGAATTGTATTTTCAAGGTCACATTTCATTGTACAAAATTCATATGCTATTTCAAAGTTATTGGCATTCTTTCTTTTGTGCCATTCACTCCCACTTCTGTATTTTTGAGCTCCAAATTTGTCACTCTTTTTTGTTTCTCTATTTTGAAAGTAGTCTCTGTTGTGATTTCTACCCTGTTTTTGTGTTGTTAATTCTACTTGGAGAGTTCTGATTTCTGATATACACCCCATTGTAACATGCCCTTTTAAAAGTTTTATTTTTCTTTTGAACTAGTCTGGAATTTCTTGTTGTTGTTACATGACCTCTGGGGAGTCTACAGAATTGTTTTTTCATTTCAAGTTATTGGTTCATTTTCTTTCATAGTATAATTCTTGTTAAATATATCCCTTTTTTTAGTTCTGACTGATTTTTCCTTCTGTCTTTAAGAAACTCAGTGTTCGTTTATCCGGTAGGGAGCTATGCTTAAACCTTGCTTTATTTTCTTCCACTTTTTGTCTTTCAACCTTATTCTTATATCTCCAATAGTTTATCACTCTCTTCACTCTATTTGCTTGGCCCCTCCCCTACTGCAATATCAAGAATATTTATTTTTTCACAGAACGTGCTAGCATGCTGTGGTTGTAAGGTTGTGGAAGGAACAACTTGCTTTCATCTCAGTGTTCACTCAGTGGAAGGAGGACTTCCTCCAGCTCAGGATTCTAGTCCCCTATTCATCATAGCTCCTTTCTCCCTGTCCAGTTTCCTGTAGCAACATCCTCCAAGTATCCACCCATCCTGTAGCAACAACTGTGCCTGCTGTGCTGCTTTTCTTTTTATGTTTGGGCAAAATCTCTGTTTTCTTATTCCTGTGGCTGTTGGGGGCATTCACAGTGAATCACTGGAATGATGGAACTAATCAGGAATTCCCAGGGCTAGATCTTGAAACCTATAAGATTGACTATGCTGGCCACATTCTATCTGAAGGGGCATCTGGGCATCAGGATACTTCATGGGAGGGTTAATCATTGACATTTCATTATACTATTTCATTTGCCTTTTATTTTATATGGTATTTATCTTCCTATCTCGTGTATTTAATTTTAATTGCTACAGATATGGACTAAATTTCTTTTTAAGTTTACTTCATCATCTTACTGATTGTGAGATTTTCTCTTTATATATTTTTGAACCTAGTGTACTTTTAGTATACCCAAGGTGGCTCTTCTGTTGTGTCTCAGTTACCAACATGGACAATGTGATTTCAACAATGAAATTCATGCTCCACTGAGAATATAAGACAAGTATTGGGTAAGTGCTGATTTTGTTCCAAAACCTGGGCTGTGTCAGGGGCACAAAGAAAGGCAAAAAACACCCCAAAACAAAAGAAAACAACCCAAATGCGATAGTTCCCACTCTCAAAGAATCACAAACTACTGGGAAGCTATCCCAGGAAAACCAGTGCCCAAATAAAATAGATAGAGTATGAATTGAAGCTAAGCACAGAGGGAAGGAACTAGCATTAGAGGGAATTGATAGAGGTTGCTTATAGAGGGGTGGGATTTTAGCTATGCCTGAAGGTAGCCAGGAAAATCAAGAGATGGAAATGATGGGGGGAATTCAAGTCATGAAGACTAGTAAGACAGTTGACCAGTTAGTCAGGTCAACACAGAAAATGCAGAGGTAGGGGATGGAGTGTTGAATTAATGAAAGAACAAAGAGCCCGGTTTCATTGAATCATCGAATATGTAAAGGAAGTAAGGTATAAGAAGATTGGGAAGGTAGGAAAGAGTGGCAAATAATGAAATATCTTAAAATCCAAATGATTTCATATTTGATCCTGGAGGTATAATATGGAGCCATTGGAATTTATGGAATGGGGGATGAGATAATAGATCTGTGCTTTAGGAAGACAAACATATAGATAGAGAATGGCTGGGGAGGGGAGAGACTTGAGGCAGGAAGAACAACCAGAAAAAAGGGCCAGGCTTGATGTGATGAGGCCTATAGGATGGTGTCAGAGATCATGAATGAGATATGGTGGACGAGAGACAGTGAGTAGTCAAAGGTTATATCTAAATTGCAATCCTCAGTGACTAGGAGAATAGTGCTGACTTCAATAGCAACAGCCAAGTTTGGAAAATGGTAAAGCTTGGAGGCAAAGATGAGTTTGATTTTTGACTTGCTGAGTTTAAGATGATGTACCTGACCATCAGTTCGAATTGTCCCTGAGGCAGTAGAGATATGAGACTAGAGGTCAGTAGAGGAGGTATGGCTCGATAAATCTTTTGGATAATCATCTTTTGTGATCATTAAATAAATGAAAATTAAGATCACCACATTAAATGGTATAGAGGGAGAACAGAAAAGGACTCAAGACAGAACCTTGGAGGTTCACCTACTATTAGTGGGCATGATTTTTATGAAGATCCAGCAAGGGAGAATGAGAAGGAATGATCAAGTAGGTTGGAGAAGAACCAAAAGTGAGTAGTACCATAAAAACCTAAAGATTCAATAATTAGAGATAAGATAAAAACCTATAAGAGATAAGGAAAAGACGATAATTGATAGCATCTGAGACTGCCGAGAGCTCAAGAAGAATGAGGACTAATAAAAGGTCATTACATTTGCAATTAAGAGATCAGTGCTAACTGGAAAGACCAGTACACAGCCTCTTTTCATCTTTTGGAGTCTGTATTTCATTAGGCATCTACTAATTTCACAGTTGTATTAATTGCTATTAATAATGATATTCATATTAATAGAGATGGGGAGACTGGATCTGTGAATTCCTCAGGATCAAGGATCAGTAGGCCCAAGTCAGGAAACTCCTACTACCAAAGCCACTTAGCACTTTCTCTGCACCTTAGTCTTTGATTTTTAGAGCACTGATAGATTAAGTGATTCCCCAGGGTTACACATAGTTTGTGTGAGAGGAGGGAATTGATCCCAGGTCTTTTTGGACTCACTTAGCTCTCTATCTATTATACAACTCTGCTTCTTGTTTCAAGAATGAATGAATGGATAAACAAATAAATAAACATACTGACAGCAATTTAAAAGTCAGGAAAAATCTGGGTTGTAGTCTGGGATCTGAAATATAACTGGTATAAATGACATGATCCTAAAATAATTCTTTTAGAGTATAAATTAGAAATGATTTTCTCATTTGTATTAGTGAAGGAAGTAAAGGGAGTTCATCCATGCTTTATCTATCTATCCTGATAGATAGATAGATAGATAGATAGATAGATAGATAGATAGATAGATAGATAGATAGATAGATAGATAATATATTTATGGTCTTAAGCTTTATAATTTACTCTCTTCCCAGCAACTCTAGTGACCCTAGTTCTATAATTACTTTCATCATTTTATAGATGAGCACTTGAGGTTCAAAAAGTTATCACTTGCCCAAAGTTACAGAACCAGTAAGTGTCAGAACCAGGATTCAAATACAGTTTTACTGATTCCAAGTACAATTATTTTTCTTTTTTATCACAGTATATTATTATTGATAATAATATCCTCCTTTTTTCCTCCTCCTCACTATAATTTTCATTTCTTGAGCACCTTTGTGCAAATCATTGTTTTAGTATTAATGACATGTCATTTTGTTATTGTTAAAGACAAAAACAATTTTTACAAGACAGGATTTCCAGACAGAGGATTCTGGGAAGATGGTGGAGTAGGTCAGAAAATTCTAAGCTCTCAAGATTTTTCCCCCACAAAAGAGATGAAATCGTACCTCAGGGTGAATTTAGAGTGATAAAATAAGTGAGTAAGGACAGAACAGGGGTCCTCCTGGGACAGTCAGAAAGATGAAGATAAGTCCCAGGATGAGTTTTAGTCCCTGTGAAGAGTAAACACCTCCAGGCTAGGACTTAGGTCTGAGCAAAAAACAAGTGGCAAGCCCTGGGGTTAGCTGAGTTGGGAGGCTGCCTCTGACCCAGCCACAGGAACTTTTATGCCCTGGGACAGGGAGAGTAATTGTGTGTCTGAGCTAGGGATGATAGAGGGAACCTCTGCTGACAAATAATGCCAGCCACAGCTGTGCTGTGGAGATGCAGTCAGGGTCAGAAGCCATCACAAGCCCAGTGAGTATAAAAGCAGTGGGGTGGGATACAGTTGACTGTGGGCATTTACAGGAGACTAAAGATCTTGGCTCCAGTTTCAGGCTAGAGGAGAGAACTGAAGGAAGATCAGAAGCCAGAGGAACCATCCCACATATCCCAGGACCAGAGGTGATTATAAAAATTAAGCCACTACAATTTTTTTAAAGCTCAGGCAAGGGAAAAAGAATAAAGTTACTATGGGAATAGAGAAGACTGGAGTTCATCTTCAGAGGAGGACACTGAAGCAAAGAAATCCATTTCTACCCTGAAGAGTAACATCAAATGGTCACCTGCTCAAAAAGAATTCATAGAAGAACTCTAAAAAGCTTTAAAAATTAAATGAGAGTGATTGAGGAAAAACTAAAAAACATAAGAACGATCCAAGAAAAACATGAAGATTATGAAAAGAAGTCAACCGATTAAAAAAGGAGATCCAGAATCCTAAAGAAGAAAATGGCTCCTTGAAAATCAACTGGGCAAGGGGAAGCCAGCAAAGTTACAAAAGATGAAGAAAAAATAAAACAAAATACAAAGAACTAAAAAATAGAAGAAAATGTGAAACATCTCATAAAAAATAAAACAACTTATCTGGAAGAGAAAACAAGAATAATCAGACTACTTGAAAGCTATGATCAAAAAAAGAATCTTGATATAATAATATAGGAAATAATGAAGAAAATTATCCTGAAGCATTAGAACAAGAGTGGAAGTAGAAATTGAAAGAATTCATAGATCACCACTTAAATATATCCTATGAGGAAAACCCATAGGAATGTTATAGTCAAATTCTGAAACCCCCAGATCAAGCCACTTCAATTTTTTTTTAAAGCACAGGCAAAGGAGAAAGAATAGAGTTACTATGGGAATAGAAAAGACTGGAATCCATTACAAGGATAAAATATTACAAGCAGCAACAAAAAACTAATTTAAATATGTCAGTGGCACAATTTGAATCACACAAGACATATCATTGGCAACAGTAAAAGACTGCAGGTTTAGGACCATCATATAGTGAAGAGTAAAAGAACTGGGGTTCTGGCCAAAAGAGAGGAAGAACTGACACATAGGAATGAGATGGGGGAGGAAGCCTGTTAGTACTGGAAACCTACTTTCATCAGGAATGGGTTTAAGAGGAAACAATACATATATATCTAGAAGAGTATAAAAGTCTTCTAAATTCAGAAAGAAAAATATTAGGGGATAAGGAGAGTGAGGAAGACAAGGGAGGGATCCTGGGGGGGGAGGTTAAGTAACAGAAGGGCAAGGTAGCAGGTAGGAGGGAAGTACAGGAGTTAGAAAGGCCAAAGAATAAGAGATATGTAGAAACATCAAAACAAAGATCAGAAGTAGAATTTGTGAGGGAAATGATATGTCGAGATATGTATGTATGTAGTTATATGTATGTTTGTGTATATATGTAAATATGTATCTCTATATAAATATATCTATCTGTGCTTAATTTCGGTCTTCTAGGGGTGGATGTGGGGAAGGTAGAAAAAGAACAAAGTAAAAAGTACAGAGCAGAGAGCAAAAGCCAACAAGGCAGCAAAGAAAAGGCGCGCAGCTCTCAGCACTACACTTAGTGTGCGCTATATAGGCTTTCCTGAAACCGAAGTGTATTCTATATATTTGGAATTCTCTCATGTCCTGCTGTGCACATTTTTTTCTTAGTTTGTATGTAAGTTTCAATATGTGCTTATGTTTCTTTTTCTCTTATCATTGTGTATTTAAGTTTTTGTAGTTGAAAAGAAAAACAAAAACACCAAAGCATGACTTCTGCCAGCACAGATTTTACCTTTAAGGAGACAAGATCTAGCTGTAGAACGATGACTTGATCTCCATGTAATGGAAAGAGTGCTAGATCTGTTTGAATCCCAACCATACCAATTATTGCCTATACGACTTAGGGAAAATTATATCTTCTCTGAACTCACCTCATTTATAAAATAAGAAGATTGTAAGGTAAGAACTCTAAGCTCCATTTGAGCCCTAAATTTGTAATGCTGTGAAGCAGCAAATTGTAAAGGGCCAGAGGTAAGAGTGGGGCAGCAAGATAGTAGAGTGGAAAAAATGCCTGACCTGAAGTCAGGAAGACTCATCTTCATCAGTTCAAATCTGACCTCAGACACCAGATGTGTAACCCTGGGCAAGAAATTTACCCCTGTTTGCCTCATTTTCCTCATCTGTAAAATAAACTGGAGAAAGAAATGCAAACCACTCCAGCATCTTTTCCAAAAAAAAAGGGGGGTCAAGGGTCACAAAGAGTCAGACATGACTGAAACAACTTCATAACAAAGAGGTAAAGGCAGATTGAAATGAAATTCAATGCCGCAAAATAAAGTGTTTTGTTTTTGTTTTTTAGTCAAAGTTTTGATTTCATTAATTTGGGAGACATTTTGGAAACACCACTTACCAATGGCAATTTTTATCTTTGTCAATCATAGTCTTAGAAATTTTGTGTGGGGTGGCTAGGTGGCACAGTGAATGGAGCACTGGCCCTGGAGTCAGAAGGACCTGAATTCAAATCGGGCCTCAGACACTTAACACAAAACTAGCCATGTGACCTTGGGCAAGTCACTTAACCTTAATTGCCTTCCAAAAATAAAGCAAAAAGAAAAAGAAATTTTGTGTGGTGAGAGGTTATATGACTTGCTCCGCCACCCCCACCTCCCTGCCTCAGGTCAAATAGGAAAAATGTGAACCTGGCTCTTCCTGTCTTCAGGGCCATTTCTTTATTTGCTCTGCCCTATTGCTTCTCTTAAATCCCTTCCTTGTATTACATTTTCAACAACTTTCTTGACAAAGTGTTTTTGCCTCAGGAGCAGAAGTATAAATGAAGAGCACATTTTCCTAAATCTGCACTTTAGGCTGTTTAAAGATATCTATTATAGCTTTCGTTATAAGATGGAGGCCCTTCAAGAGACATTATCTTTTCTGCAGGATCAGATTGAATAGCAGATTGTCTTTAATTTATCTGGGAGTAGGGTTACTAGACTACAATTGGCACAGTGTTGTACTCAGTATATGATTAGTGCCTTGGAGCACAATTGAAAAGGACTCTCCAGTTTAGTAGTTTTCAACATGTGGTGCAAGGATCACTTCGGGGAGTCCCTGTGACCTTTGAAAGAGGTCCACAAGGTCAAGGTCAAAACTATTTTTGTGTTAATTTTAATTTCTAATTTGCTAAATATCAGCAACTGTAACCACATGAACAGAAATTCTTTGGGGAGTACTTGCTAATTTTCAAGAATGTAAAAAAGTCGACACTGTTGCAGGAGTCTCCTAACCAGCCTCCTGGTCTTCACTCTTCTTCCTTCTAATCTGTTTCCAACATCCATGTCAATTCAACTTTTCTAAAATACCAATGAAGACACATCATCACCTTGCTCTTATTTTAAAGTGTTCTCCACAGCCTATGGAATGAAATCTAAACTATTTAGTGAAGCTTTCAAGGCCAATGGTAATTTGTCCTCTCTCCAGGTTTTATTTCTCTCTGCTTCAACTCAACATATCCATTCGATATCACCCCAAACATACATGCAAGATCCTGTCCTCTCTTCTCCAATTATCTAAGTCTTATACTACTTTTAAAGCCCAATTCAAACGTTACCTTCTCCACAAAATCTTCCATTCCAGTTCACAAAGCATACTCTCTCCTCTGAATCCCTATAGTACCTTATGATTCAAGTGACATTTTCTATGTGGTATCTTGTGGTGTGAATTATTTTGTGTGTATGTGCCCTACCTCCTAAATCAGACTGTAAGTTCCCTGAAGGTAAACATAAGTACTACTACTAACTCATTGTGTGCGTTTCGACAAATAATTTGACCTCTCTGGGTCTCAGTTTCCTCATATCTAAAATGAGGAAGTTAGATTAGATGACCCTCTAAGGTCCTTTCCAGTTGATACAATCTATGATCTTAGTATCCTGTGAATTAGCTGATCTGTTAAATCACTTTTAGCTCTGACATTCTCTGATTGAATAATTTTAAGGCAAAGTCTGTGGCTTTATCATTTCTGCATTCCATGATCCTAGTATGACATATGGAAGACATACAGTCTTACCTACCTAGAAGGCACTTCAAAGGCCATCTCACCCAACCAGTACCTCAATAGGAATCCACTCTACAACATTGTTGTCACCCAGAGAAAGAAATAACCTGACAAGATCTATATGTAAGGAAAATAAGTCTAGCAACAGTGTGAACGATGGCTTGCAGGGGAAGAGAGAAGAGGTGGGAAGACAGAATATTGCAATAATACAGATGGTTCATAAAGAGGGTGACTGAACTAAGGAAAAGGCAGGAGAATCCAGGTGGATGAAACAAGTAAGAGAAATACGAGAAAGAATCAAAAAGACTGTTATTGAATGTAAGTCCAAGGAGAGGGACGTGCCAAACATAGCAAAGTGGTTTTGAACAAAGGAAGCTGTGTCCCAGGTAGAAATAATGGAATAAAAAAACAAAAACAAAAACACCCAATAACAACAACAGATTTTTTTGGGAAAAATACTAACCTCGGTTTTGGTCATAAATCTGAGGTTCTAACAAGGTGTCCTGGCATAGACACCCATGTAAATAGTTGTAGATGTGCGCCTGGAGTTCCAGAGTGTTCTGTGCTAGACAGATTGGGGAATTATGTGCTCTGATGTGATAGATCAAGTTGTAGAAATCAATGGTAATGCCAAGGGAGAGAATGGAGAGAGAAAAGGATTAAGGATGAAACCTTGAGGGACACTTACTTTAAGAAGCCAAGGGACCAGGTATGGAGATTAAGAAGGAATAGATGGATAGGTGGAAGAAGAATGGAAAGAGTGTGATGTCTCTGTAGCTTAATAGAGAAGAAAATATGTAGAAGGATGCCATAGTGGAACAGTTTCAAATTGGTCAGGACTGTCCAGAAGGATGAAACCTTGAGTAATAATCATAGCCAGCATTTATATAGAGCTTTAGAGTTTACAAAATTATTTATATGTGCTATCTCATTTGATATACCATGCTCTAATGACAATTTTAGGACCTTATAATCTCTCACATGGTCTATGATCTCCCAATTAGTCTATGTGCCTCCAGTTTCTCCTCTTTCTAATTCATTCTTTATATCACTGCTAAAGATATGTTCCTAATTTGCAAGTTTAATCACATCATTCCTTTGCCTCAAATTTTATTTTTTTTGCTTATTTTTTTTTTTGGATGGCAATATCAAGTGTCTAAGGCCAAATTTAAACTCAGGTCCTCCTGACTCCAGGGCTGGTGCTCTATTCCCTGTATGACATAGCTGCCCCGCCTCAAATCTTTAAGCATTTTTAATAATAATTTCTTTCTTTTTTATTTAACAACCCTCGTTATTGCCTCCACTCCCCACCAATATGGTCATGACCTGTCTTTTACAATTTATTTTATACTATTCCCCTTCATATACTTTCAGTTTCAGTTGCAACTGGTACTGTCAGTCATGAGCACTACTGGAAAATGATGTCAAAATCTGGTTGCCCAGAGAAATTCATCAGGATTGTACATCATTTTCAGGAAGGCATGCTTGCCTGGGTTCTTGATAATGGACGACGCTCTTGAGCTTTCCCAGTTACCAAAGAAGTGAAACAAGGCTATGTGCTTCCCCACATGCTTTTTAGCATGATGTTTTCAGCCTTGTTGTCAAAATCCTTCAATGAGGATGAACATAACATTAAAGGTCAGCTACTGCACTGATGGTAAATTCTTCAATACAAATCAAGACTAGGGTGGAAGGAATGTTGTTGCATGATTTTTTGTTTGCAGATGATTGTGTACTCAATGTAGTCTCTGAAACTGAAATGCAAAAAAGCATGGATAGATTCTCTGTTGCGTGTACTAATTTTGGCCTAACAACACCAAGAAAACACAGGTGTTCCATCAGCCAGCACCACAACTTCCATATGTGGAACCATTGGTTACAGCAAATGAAGAATGTTTGAATATTGTGAATAAGTTCTCTTACCTAGGCAGTATACTTTCCAGGAATGTACACATTGATAATGAGGCTGACACATGCATTGCAGAAGTTAGCTCAGTGTTTGGGAGGAAAGTTTGGGGGAGAAGAGGTATTAGACTGACTACCAAACTGAAGGTCTACAGAGCTGTTGTGTTGACCTCATTGTGGTATGCCTGTGGAACCTGGACAGTATAGAAGTGCCATGCCAGGAAAGTGAATCGCTTCCATTTGAATTGTCCTGAACTGAAAGATTCTGAAGATCACCTGGCAGGATAAGAAACCAATCACTGAGCTCCTTTGTTGAGCTAAACTGCCCATAATTCAAACACTATTCAGAAGGCACAGTTCCAATGGGTTGGCCACATTGTTCAAATGTCAAATGTATGCTTACCTAAAAGACTATTTTATAGAGAACTCATATAGGGCAAGCACTTACATGGTGGTTAGAAAAAGTGATACAAGGGGCGGCCAGGTGGCTCAGCAAGTAAGAGCACCGACTCCAGTGTTGGGATGACCTGGGGATCGAATCCAGGCTCCGATACTTAGCACCACACCCAGAAATAACTGGTTGTGTAACCTTGAGCAAGTTACTTAACCCCAATTGCTTTAAAAAAAATTAAATTAAAAAAAAAGTCATACAAGGACACTCTCAAGGTCTCTCTTAAGAACTCTGAAATCAATTGCATGACATGGGAGACACTGACACAGGACCACCCAGCATGGCATGCCCTCATCAGAAAAGGTGCTTGGCTCTATGGGCAAAACAGGATTGAAGTAGCTTAAAAGAAATATAAGATGCACCAATTTAGAGAATCCACCCCAAATGTTCACATGGACTATTTGTGCCCCAGTCTAGCGTAGAGCATTCCGAGTTTGTATTGGTCTGATTAGCCATAGTTGGACACACTGTAACATGACCTCAACATAGTGATTCAATTTTGGTCCTCTTAAAGAATGAAGGACAACAAGTTCCAGACAAATTGGTGTACATGCCTCCTTCTTCCATCTTCTCATCTTTACTCAAGTGGCCTTTTCCCTATGCTTGGAAAGGCTTTATCCCATTGCAGACACAGCACTGAAACTGAAGTCATGAAGACTTGGGTTTGAATACTGCTTTGTAGTTGTATGCACAATAGTTGCTTGAAACAAATTATCTGATCTTTCTCAGCCTCAGTTTCTTTATTGGTTAAATGGGGATAATTATAACAACCTCACTGGGTTGTTGTGAGGCTTATATGAGAACATCTATATAAATCTTTAAGTGCTACATACACTATTAATTTATATAACTTATGTTATTAGTATTACTATATTATTGTTATTACTCTTGAAATGCATGGCCCAATTCAGATGGAACCTTCTCCCTGAAGTTTTCTGTTTCCCTCAGTTGTAAGTCATCTCCTTCTACTCAAGTTTCTCATAGAAATTTGGATTTCCAGTTGGTACTCATCACATCACCTAATATTCTCATCAGTTCTTAAGGGTTCAATTCTGATCTCTATGTAGATAACTTCCTGATCTATATATCCAGGCCTAGATTCTCTTGAATACTTTGTTCTTATATCACAACGTCCTATTGAATATTTCTAATTGAGTATGCTGTAGGTATTTCAAATTCATCATGACTAAAACAGAACATAATCCTTCTTCTCTTATGAACTTCCCTATTATTATTGAGGACACTGCTATCCTTCCAGTCACAGAGGCTCACAACTGTGGTGTCATCCTAAATTCTTCCTTCACCCCATGTATCCAAGAATTTGCCAACTCTTGTCATTTCTACCTTCACAGTACCACTATTGTATATCCCCCTTTCTCTGAACATATAGCTACTATTCCAGGCCAGACCCTTGTTAACTCTTGTCTAGACTATTGCAATAGTCTTCTAATTGGCTGCCCCATCTCAAACGTCTTCTAACTCTTAAGCCATCCTTCACACAGATGCCTATGTGATTTTTCTAAGGCAGAGGGGTTGACCATGTCACCCATCTCCTCAATAAATGTCAGTGGTTTCCTGTTACCTATAGGATCAAATATCAAATCATTTGTTTGGCATTTAAAGCTCTTCACAACCAGGTGCTTTCATACCTTTCCAGTGGTCTTATATTTTCTTCATTTCTATATACTCTACAATTCCAGATATTTTGGTCTATTTCAAATTTGTCAGACATGACACTTCACCTCTTATTTCTGTTGTTTTCCTCAGTTTTCCAATGTTTTGAATATTTTACCTCCTCACCTTAACTTCATAAAATGCCTGGCTTTCTTAAAGAAAAAACTCAAATACCATCTCCTGTAGGAAGTATTTTCTAGTACACCATACTTCTAGGAGCTTCTGTTTTCCATCTAGTGCATGTAAATCCTCCATGAATTTATTTATTTTCATGTCATTTCTCCCATTGGAATGGAAGATCCCTGAGGGTAGAGACAATTTTTGCCTTTCTTCGTGTCCCCATTGCTTAGAACAGTTTCTAGAATACAGTAAACATTTAAATAAAGAGACCTTAGACATTTTTTACAGTCTGGTGAATCAACATATGGACCCCCTCTCAGAATAGGGTTTTTAAATGCATACAAGAGAATGATCAGAGTTACAATGAAAAACAATTATATTGATATAAGGCTGCATTTTTTCCTATTCAAGTTAATGCTCTCTAGTTAAAAAAACCTCTGACAATAAATGCTGGTTGACTATCTGTTTGATATATTATAGTTATTTGAATATATATGGTACCCTCAAACTCATTAGATTATAAATTCCTTTGGGATAGAAAGCATCCAATTTGGTGTCTTAACGTGGCTTTGTAATAGTAAGTGCCTAGAGAACCAACTTAAGTACACAAAACATTCTAAGATATTATAGGGCACAAGCCCACCTGCTTGAGTTAGGGCCACATAGCAGAAGCACTGTCAGGATAGATGGCCGTGGAAATTTTATTTGAGAGCAGTGACTAGTCTCAGGGAGTATCTTTTTTTCAAAGAAATAAAGGGAAAGACTATTTAAGGATTTAGGCATGAGGTTTAATGTAAGAAAAACTGTACCTTACCTAGATATCAGTAGACCTTTGTTAATTCTTTTGTAGACAGATTACTCTTCCAAAAAGTACAGTCTTATGAAAAAAAAATCCAAGTGCCAATGTGGTCTAAACCATGGTAGAGACAGATTTTGCTCTTAAGGTAAAATGAAGTATAAGCATTGTTTTCTTCTCACCACATCTTTGGTTTGGCTCTATTTATTGCAAGTTCAATTAAGAGTCATAATTCTTCCTTCAAGCTGATTTCTTTGTTTAGAAAATAGTGAGGTTAATCATGGCATTGGCTTAAGAAATATCATTTATTCTTGTTAAGAAGTAGTTTTCATATGACCTTTTCCCCTCAATATTAACTATACAGTGTCTCTATTAAAAGTCTATGAGTTTTTAGAGAAACATTAAATCTGTAATTTAAATGCTGCCTGATTGATAACTGAGGCACTAAAGGATGTTATGTATAGGTATATATTAGAACGATTTCCCCACCTCAGAATTTAGTCAGTGGACCATGGTGATTCATTTGCTACCCATTTATCCTTTCAAAATGACTTGATTGTAAATGCCATAGTTGACAATGAAAATGTCCATTTCTGAGGTCTATATAAAGAAGTTTTTTTCTTGACACAATAACACCCAGCAACATGGATTAATTTTGCTTGCTCTATGATCAAAAATAGATCTTTAACTAGGATATTAACACCAAAGTCACATAACTTGTTGATACTCATTTCTTTGCCTCAAGAAAAAGTGGGCTAATGCCCTTGTAACCAAGATTTCCTCTGATCTGAATGAAGTATAGGATTCTTTATGGGAACCTGCTTCTGCAAAAGAAGTTAGCATATATGGCCAATGGCAGTACAGTAAGAGAAGAAGGCTTGGCATATGTCACTAAATCATGGTACCTTTATGTCTGAATAGATTTTATGAAACAAGTTATATTTTGTCATTTTGTCTTTTATAAGAGACACATAAGAAATCCAGTCAAGATGGCAAAAAAAATTCCAATGATTGACTCCTTTGTTATGCATTATTTTCTCCAAAGTTAATACAATTCCACGTAGTATTAAAAAAAGAAAATTGCCTAAAGGCAAGAAAATGGTTAGGCAAGAATCCATAAAACTCATGCAACCCTGACAAGGAGACAATAACTTTGGATAACAAAACCTTGGACTGCTAAAGCATTTAAAACTTTATTTTATTTGAGGGATAAATTCAGATTCAGCAACTAGGATGTAACCAGTCTTGAAACTGTATCTTTTGAAGAAAGTGCAGTAGCGAGATTATTAGCACAGAAAAGAGAAGGTTTAGGAGGGATAGCAATGGTTTTTTCAGTCACCAAGATGAACTCATGGAAGATGAACTCAGGTTATTCTGCATAGGGAGAGAGGCAAAATGAGTGGGTTATAAGGCAGATTTCAATTCAATATAAATGCAGCATGCCATCTAGGTTAACTCTCCCCAAATCTGCTGCAATCAGTACTTTGGTAGAAGGTTGCTTACTGTTTCTCCACTTGGGATTCTAGAAGTAACTCTCAGGAGTTTGAGATGTTTCTAATTCTCATGAGTCCCTAGCAAACTCCACAAAGCTGATTAGCCATTCAAATTTAATTAGCTTTTAGGAGTATTTATTAATTTGTTATAGATAAAATTGATGGTATAAAAACATTCATCCTTCCCTCACTCCTTCCAAGTCCAAGACATAATTTCCTACAGAGTCTAGGAGAAAGTGAACTCAAACTTAGAAAGTACATATTGCGAAACTCATAGTTCCTGGTGGGAACTCCTTTGTGGAATCCTTGTAAAATTCCACTTAGATGTAGTCCTCTGTTGAACCTTGACAAGTCAGTTCCTTTGTAGAATCAGTAACTGTATGCTACCTGAAGCTGCTTTTTCTCAGTCTATCTAATTTGCCCTTTCTCAGCTCCCGGGTGGATGTATTGTTCATAACTGATCTAGTCTACCCATTGATTCACCCAATGGGCTCCCTTTCTCTCCCCCTTACTGTTCTCTGGTTTCAGAAACAAGAGTCTAACTCTTTCAAATATTTCCTGAAGGTTTAATTTCCCCCCCTTGGGGCAACCAAGGTTAAGTGACTTGCCCAAGGTCACAAAACGAATAAGTATCTGGGGCTAAATTTGAACCTCAGGTCTTCCATATTCCAGGGCCTCACTCCTGGTTCTCTCTACTGCATGACCTAACTTCCCCATGAAGCTTGACTCTTGAAATAACTACTAAATTCACTTCTCTGGCTATGCATAAGCCTAGAGGTATATCTAATTCTTCAACCAATGCCAATACATTTCCTATTTATCTTAATCTTTTTTCACCTGACTCAAAAGCACTCCATTCCTCCCAAATGGAATAAAATTGGTTTTCACATAACTTATTAATTGATTGATTGGTTCAGTAGTGGTATCTAGGCCTTGCTCACACCTCTGACTGATTAATTTTTTAGCAGGCCATATAGCATCTTGTTAGTTATATTAATTAGTTTTGAGGATTGTAGAAAAGTTGTCTTATATAAGAAAGAACCCTCTAACAGTTAAACAATCACCAAATCTCATGGAATGGGTTGAATTATGATCTCATAAGTTTCCTGTCAGTGGGGTATTCAAGCAAATATTTCTGGATTCTAACATGGGATCTCTAAAATTCTAATATTGCCCAAGAAGTCAGAAAATAGAGATAGATTTACATGGTGAGGTGTGCATGTGGGGGCTTCTTTACACCTAAATATTTGGTACAATATTAGCTTTCACAGTTCCCATTTATTTAATGCTTTTATAGGCACAAAGCAAAGGGACTCATGGGGATTAGAAACAAAGTCAGGTGGTTAAATATTTAAAGCACATCCCTGTATTTTTCTACAAACATTGCTTCAACTCAGCAGAACAGTAGAAGGCTCAGTGAATGAAATCATTACTGTATTGGAGACTTGGTGACTGGAGGCTAAAAATAACAACAATAATAATAACTAGCATTTGTATAGTGCTGTTAAGTGCCTTACATCCATTATCACATTTGAGTCTCACGACACCCCTTCTCACATCTATTCTATAATGGCTTCTTTGAAACTTACATCAATTCATCTCCTGTTCTGTTTTCTGGGGCCACAGTGATCTAAAAGTCTATCTGTCTTTCAGAAGGCATCTATTCAAATATTTGATTAGCACTACCCCTTTCCTTGCTGTCTCATTGCCTTCCCCCCACCCCACTTGTCTCCTACAGGATTATCATTCACATTTCTTTCAACCTCTTTCTTCACTATACTGGACATTTTCTAGCTTATCAGTATGCTTATATTTAACCCAAATAACCTTTCTGAGAATAAAAGCTCCAATGACATAGAATAATTGAACTTTGACAGTTTACTGGGAAAATTATAATAATGATTGTGTGCAATAAAGTTACTGGATTGAATCCTGATATTCTCTATGATCAATTTTCTTGACAGAACATTTATATATAACTTGCCCTGGCTCATTTGGGGGTTAAATTTCTAGAGGTTATGCCAAAGTTCATTTTGATTCTTAATATATGTGATCAATTTTCTTTTCTCTCTTATTTATGCTAATCTTAAAGATGTCCCTATCATTTTGAACAAATGTATACCACATCTGATGCCAACCTGTATTTTCAGTAAAAATGTAATTAGTTTTTAAATAAACAGGGCAAGCCAAGATGGGTGTGTCTTCTTCCTAGTTGTAAAATTTTCCCTGCTATTTCAAGCTATGTACACAAGGACTGAAAAGCAGTGATTGATGAGAGGATAAAATAACAGGGAAATGGATAAAGCCAGATAGATAAAAGTCTCAAAAGGGAAATAAAGTGACGGAGCAGCTGCCCTTGTCTTAATTGAAGTATAAATTTCCACAGCTAGATTTAAGACTTCATTTCAATCAAATATCCATTAAGTTTTTTTTTTCTTTTGCAACATGTAGTACCAGTGGGCTGAGCACTTCCGATCCTCTGTATGAAGAGGAATTAAAATTTTAAAAAGCCTATATAAAAATCTTCAATGTTGTTCCATCAGACACATGGCCAGATTCTATAAAAAACATATTAACTGTCTCAATGACCTGTTAGAGCTCAGGACTTCATTTTTAAAATATTCTCCCAGAAGCCTCAGTATAACTTGCCATCAAACTGGAGAAAGCACCTCTGCACTGCATCCTATGCACATCTGTAACAACAAAACTCATTTGATATGCCCTTTTGAAGCAGAATTCTTTCTTGATCCTACTACTTTTTAGCTCTTTTGCATACCCATACCTCCTCAAATGATCACTTGTATATGTATCTGCTCATATGTTGTACCTTTCCAAGTACAAGATAATCTCCTTAAGAGCAAAAAACTGTTTTATTTTTTGTCTTTGTACCCTCCATCTCTTTGCATATAGTAAATGCATAATAAATGTTCATTGTATCAGATTGGAGGGTGCTGCTACAACATCTTAAGTTGCAGAAACTCCTGTTTTTCCTGCAGTAAATCAGAAAAGTATTACACAGAAATATTGTGGCCCATATTAAGTAGGCCTTATTTAAAATTAATTTCTTTTGGTCCTACCTTGGTGATTGCAGAGTCACAGCATAGGTTGTGGTATTATACAAAGTGCTAAGAAAATTTAGTATTGCTTTTGTTCATCAGCATGAAGTAGTATAATCTGAAGACAGGCAAAGTCTTTATTTTAAAATTCTATGCAAGGAAAAGTCTTCCAAGTTCAGGGCTGATCTGCATTTTTATGGCTAGGTGCTAAAACTTTTGAAAACCAGAATTGGGAAGCCATGCCATATCTTTAACTATACCGAGACCTTAGCTTTTATCTCTATTTAAAAAAAAATGCCACCATCATTCAGATAGTGAGAAACTAGAAAGATTTAAAAGTCCACACACAGTAAAACTGCATGATGCAATTTCTCTTCTTTTTAAAAATTAATGTTAGAAGGGGCGGCTAGGTGGCACAGTGAGTAAAGTGCCAGCCCCGAAGTCAGGAAGATCCAAGTTCGGTTCCAGCCTTAGACACTTCACACACACGCACACACACACACACACACACACACAATAGCCATGTAACCTTGGGCAAGTTACTTAACCCCAGTTGCCCTTCAAAAGGCAAAAAAAATTAATCTTCGAGTATGGAAATATACAAAACCTACAGCTGGAATATTTTCTTCAAAAGTGAAATAAGTGACAGAATAAAACTGATTCACCATCATTCCATCTATACATTGTAATCAACCCGGTCCAGTAAAAGTACATAGAATTTGAAAAAAAAAAAAGAGATGAACACATTCCTGAGTAGACACAGAAATGGATACTAATAAGTGGATTTTTCTACCACTTTTACTCTCAAGAATTTATCTACAATCTCCCTATTTCTGCCTCTTAAAATCCCTAGTTTACTTCAAAGCTCAGATCAAACATTTTTCTCCTATGAGACTTCCTCTGATCCTTTCCAATTCATAAGATACTAATGCTTCTTAAAAAAAAAAGCAAAAACCTCCTTGTATTTACTATGTATATAGTGTATATATTTATTCTCTCTCTATGTACTTTTTATGTCCCCTGAAAGAATTGAAGCTCTTAGAGAGAAGGAAATATTTTATTTTCAGCTTTGTATGCCCAGAATTGAACAGTTCCTAGCATACAGTAGTCATTTAGTACATTCTTGTTGCTTAACAGATTAAGTGATTACTTTCTTTTTAAAATTTATTCTTTTAATAAAAATCTTTTTTCTCTCCTACCTCCATTATTACAGAACAAAATAAAATATCTGTAGCAAGTACATGTAGTTAAACAAAACAAATCCCCATCTTAGACACATCCAAAAAAGATTTTTTGTCTGTACTCTGAGTTAATCACCTCTTTCTCAAGAAGTGAATAGCACACTTTTTCTTCATTCATTCAGTGGTGAAGAAGTATTTACTAGGCACTCCATTTAATCACTGCATATACAAAAAAAAAACCTCATTCGTACTTTCAAGGGGTTCATGTATATACGAATGTACACATGTTTTTATATGTTTACCCTGACTAACTTATATATGTGTATGTGTGTGAAATATACACATATATGTATATTTTATACATACACTTTATATATGTACATTTATTCTCTCTGCATATGTGTGCATATATGTATGTCTACAAACATGGCAAATTAATGATACTATCAGGGAAGAGAGAAGGCACTAAAATTAAGGAGAACTAGGAAAATCTTTTTGTAGAAGTTGGGATTTTAGCAGAGATGTGAAAGAAATCAGGGAAACTAGGATGTAGAGAAAAAAAGGGATAGAGTCTCAAACATGGGAGATAGCCAGTGCAAATGCTGAGTGGTGAGATGATGGAGTGTCATGTATGAAGAAATAGCAAGGATGTCAGAACCACTGAGTCAAAGAGTAGTATTGGGGATAGAGGGTTGTGTAAAGTATAAGACGACTGATAAGGTAGAAATAAATCAGGTTATGGTTGGTTTCAAAAGGCAAATTGAAGGATATTATATTTGATTCTAGAGGCAACTGGAGTTGAGTGAATGGGTAAATGGCATTATCAGACCTGTGCTTTGGGAAGATCTATTTGTCAGCTGAGTGGAAGATAGACTGGAATCGAATGTTTCCAACAGAGGGACCAACCAGTAGGCTATTTTGATAGACCAGGTGTGAGGCAATAAGACCTGCTCCAGGGTTCTGGCAGTGACAGAGGAAAAGAAGGGAATATATGCCAGAGATTTTATGAAAGTGGGAACAAGATTATTTGACCACTGAATGGAGAAAGTGAGGAGTCAAAGACAGATATATTTCAAGTGTGGGTGACTGGGAGCTTGGTGGTACATTTCACAGTAATAGAGAAGTACAGAAGTAGAAAAAGTTTGAGGCAATGAATTCAGTTTTGGAGTTCCTGAGTTTTAGATGTATGTGACATCCAGTTTGAAACATCTAATAGGCAGTTGGAGATGTGAGTCTGGGTTACATTAGGGTTTGATAAGTAGATCTGAAAATCACTGACAGCTGAATCCTTGTGAGCTCATGAAATTGCCATGGGAAATGGTATGGAAGGAGAAGAGAAGACTCTCCAGGACATAGCCCCATGGTATACTCACCTTTAGTATGTGTAGGCAAGGCAATTTCTGGGAAGAGTTCTTAAATTTTTAAAAGACTTTTTGTATTTACAGTATTGTAACTATAAAAATTGTTCTCCTGATTCTGCTAACTTCACTCTGCATCAATTTATATAATTCTTTCCAAGTTTCTCTGATATAACCTCTTGTGTATTTCTTGGGACACAATAGTATTCCAATACATTTATGTACTATAATTAATTCAGTCATTGCCCAATTGATTAGTTTCCTCAAATGATTATATTTTGGAGTTATTTGTTTTTCTTTGTATTACCAAGAATAAAGAAATGTATATGGCATAGAGAGTTACTCTAGAGTCAGAAACTCCTGCTCCTCAGCTAAGTCACTTAATATATGCTTGAAACATCTCTCTTAAGACTTTGCTATATTAAAAGAGGAAATTGAAATTGAACTGGAAATTGCAGGGATCCCTATCAATTGGGGAATGATTGAACAAGTTGTTCAATCATGTATGGTTGTGATGGAATACTACTGTGTTTTTTAAAAATGATGAATTTGATGATCTTAGAAAGACATGGAATGATTTATGAAATGATGAAGAGTCAAGTAAACAGAGCCAAGAGAACACTGAAGATAGCAACAGCAATATTGTTTTAAGAATGACTGAGCCATTAAGTCATTTTGACTATTATTAATACAGAAATTAAAAATAAAAGATATATGAAGAAAGATACTATCAGCATGTAGAGAAAGAACTGCAAAATAGAAGTATGTATAGAATAATTTTCATAATTCTATCTATATCTATTTGTATCTAATGGTAGCCATGTCTGGGGTGAAGGGCAAGTAGAAGAAATGAAAAAAAAGGAAAAATATACATGCTAATTTTGTTGTATATTTGGAGGGAATAGCAAGTTGCACATGGCCTGTTTGTAGTTTCATGTGCAATCACGTATTTTTTATTGTACTGTGTTATAGAAATTCTTGTTTTGTTCTCTGAACAGAAAAGAAAATAAATTTTAAAAACTGAAAAAAGGGGGTAGAGAGAATTTTCACAACAGGGATTTGCCATACAGATGAAATCACTGATCAAGAGAAAAAAATAAAATAAAAATAAATGTGTTTCATCCTATAAAGAGATGTGTAAAGGCAAGTCTAAATAAATATACTTATACAGAATTATATGGTTACTTATTTTTAAAAGAATGCTTCTATTTTGTAATTTCTAAAAAAATATAGAATCATTGAGGATCAGGCTTGGAAGTGAATTTAGAGAAAATTTCCTGCAGTGGTGACAAATTTAAATAGAAAAGTGACCCATTGTGGAGCAGAGCCAAGATGGCAGCATAGAAGCAGGAAAACTCTCTCTGCTCCCCCCATAACCACCTCAAATACCTATAAAAATGACTCTAAACAAATTTAGGGCTACAGAAACCACAAAGAGACAGAGAGAAACAAACCTCCTACTGAAGACAGCCTGGCAGGCTGACAGGAAGTGTGCAGAGCAGCACTCTGGGAGAAGAGCCCAGCCCTACCTAAGTCCATGGTTTTAGCCTCAGGGTGGCTTGACCAGCTGCAGCTAAAGGGAGAGTAAATCACCAGGAGCTGTGGGAGGTTCCAGAATTATCAATGCATAAATGCCAAACACAGAGTGAGAGGTCAGTGTGGAATTTGTGGGAACAGGGGGTTTGGGAGTGAGGTCTGCCTCTGCCCCTAGAGGAAGAAGTGTCTGGGGCATGGTGGCCACTGAGTGGCTGCTTCAGAGTTCCTGGTCTTCAGATTTTAGGGGGACCAAGACACCAGTTTGAGGGGTAATCGCTCTTGCTCTAACCTGTTTGGATCTGGATTACTGTCTAGGGTGGAGGTCCTGGGGTGCATGACCAGTGAACCAGAGCATGTGGAGGCTTCAGAGAGGGCAGCCAACTAATAGCTCTGGCAGCTGTGAAAATCCCAACAATTGGGAAAAGCTTTCCTCTCTGGAAGCAGAGTTCTACTGTTACAAAAAGTTCAAAAGTCAAGTAATTGAGTGACAACTCAAGCAAAGGAAGCAAAGCAAGCACAGCAATCTGACTTTGGACTCATATTTTGGGGACCAAAAGGATCAAAGCATGGAACAAGAGGAAGGCAACAAAATCAGAACTCCTGCACCAAAAGTATCTAAGAAAAATATGAATTGGTTACGCGCCAGAGAGGAGCTTAAGAAGGATTTTGAAAACAAAATAAGAAAAGTGGAGGAAAACTGGGTAATAGAAATGAGAATGATGTAAGAAAATAATGAAAAGAGGGGTGGCTAAGTGGTGCAGTAAACAGAGTACCAGCCCTGGATTCAGGAGGACCTGAATTCAAATCTGGCCTCAGACACTTAACACTTACTAGCCGTGTAACCTTGGGCAAGTCACTTAACCCAAATTGTCCTCCAAAAAGCAAAATATAAAATAAAATAAAATAAGAAAATAATGAAAAGAGAGTCAACAATCTGACTGAAGAAAATAACACCTTAAAAAACAGACTAACTCAAATGACAAAAAAGGCTCAAAAAGCCAATGAGGAGAAGAATGACTTAAAAAGTCAAATTTTTCTGATGGAAAAAGAATCTCAAATGCTCACTGAAGAGAATCATTCCTTCAGAATTAGATTGGAGCAAATGGAAGCTAATGACTTTATGAGAAATCAAGATACTATTAAATAGATCCAAACAAGTGAAAAAATAGAAGGCAATGTGAAATATCTCATTGGAAAATTCACTGACCTGGAAAATAGATCCAGGAGAGATAATTTTAAAATTATTGGGCTACCTGTAAGACATGATCAAAAAAAGAACCTAGAAGTCATTCTTCAAGAAATTCTCCAGGAAAATTGCCCTGATGTTTTAGAACCAGAGGGCAAAAGGGCTTTGGATATGATATTCCAGAGGTCAAAGGAGCTGGGATTAAAACCAAGAATCACCTACCCAGCAAAACTGAGTATTATGTTTCAGGGGAAAATATGATCATTTGGTGGAATAGAGGACTTTAAAGCATTCTTGATGAAAAAAAAAACAGAATTAAAAAGAAAATTTGACATTCAGATACAAGAAGCAAGAGAAGCATGAGAAGGTAAACAGGGAAAAGAAATCATAAGGAACTTATCAAAGTTGAACTAACTATTTACATTCCTAGCTGGAAAAATAATTTCATAATTGTAACTTATGAAACTTTTCTCAGCATGAGAATAGTTGAAGGGAATAGAAATGTGTGTGTGTATATATATACATATACACACACACACATATATACATATATATGTCTATATAGGAGGGTATATTGGCATATGAATACATATGTGAGTGTGTATATACATATGTACAGGTATACATAGACAGAGGGCACAGGACCAATTTAACAGGAAGGGATGATATGTAAAAGGTAAAATTAAGAGGTTAGAGAGGAATATAATGAGAGGAGATGGGGAGAGACAGAATGGGGTACATTATCTCATATAGAAGAGGTTAGGGAAAACTGTTACAAAGGAGGAGAAGAACAGGAAGGCAAAGGAAAATGGGTCAACCTTACTCTCATTGAATTTGGCTTAGAGAGGGAATGATATACACACTAAATAGGGTATCTCACCCTAGAGGAGAATAGGGTGGAAGGAGATGAGAGGGAGGATGATGGAGGGGAGGGCAGCTTTGGGGGAGGGAAGTTGGAAGCACCCACTTTTAAAAAAGTACAGGGTCAAAGTAGAGAATAGAACAAGTGGGGGGCAGGATAGGATGGAGCGGCATGTAGTCAATCTTTCACAATATACCCACTATGGAAATGTTTTGCATAGCTACATATATACAACCTATATTGAATTGCTTATATTCCCAGTAAGGGGGAGGTGATGAAGGAGGAAGGGAAAGAATCTGGAATCAAAAGTTTTAAAACCAAATGTTTAAAATATATATACATACATATATAGATATGTATATATATGTATATGTGTGTGTGTGTGTGTGTGTGTGTGTGTGTGTGTGTGTGTGT
>NW_027185653.1:6966862-6994806 GCF_028583685.1 Petaurus breviceps papuanus
GTGTGTGTGTGTGTGTGTGTGTGTGTGTGTGTGTGTGTGTGTGTATATATATATATATATATATATATATATATATATATATATATATATATATATATATATATATAGGGCAGCTAGGTGGTGCAGTGAGTAGATCACCAGCCCTGGAGTCAGGAGGACCTGAATTCAAATCAGGCCTCAGACACTAAACACAAAAACTAGCCGTGTGACCTTGGGCAAGTCACTTAACCCCAACTGCACTCCAAAAAGCAAAATATATAATATTTTTACATGCAACTGAGGAATAAGATATACAGGCACTGGGGTATAGAGATCCATCTTGCCTACTGGAAAGTTGGAGGGAAAATTTGGGAGGATATAGGAGAGAGCTGATTGGGGGAGGGAGTATACAGTGAGATCGCTGTTTTGTGGTGGTGGGTAGGGGAAAGACAGGGAGAAAATTTGCAACTCAAAACTTATGGAAATGAATCATGTAAAGTAAAAATAAACACAAAATTTAATTTAAAAAAAGAAAAGGGACCCATTAATCTGTATACAAGGTTCCTTGTAAACTGCACTTTCTTTGTCTTAGTTTTAAATGTCATAGTATCTCTGTTTTATCGTATTTTTGTTTACTTGTTAAATATTTTCTAAGTCCATGTTAACATGGTTCCTGTGGCACTGGAGGGTACTGCAAGATGGTCCTGTGTTTGATATTTCTGATCTATCTCAATCCTCTATTTTATAATTAGGTGTATGGAGATGAAGTGATACTTGTAATCCCACTGACAATAATATCTACTTTTGATTTCTAATCTGGGTCTACTGTAACTAGAATGACCAATACTTGAACACTTCTTTGGTAAAAAATAAGTGAAATGAAAGAGAGTTTCAAATTTAGGGTTCAAATCCAGGCTTTGCCACTTAAGTATACAATATGATCTTGGGAAATCACTCTCTTTCTCTGCACCCAAGTTTTCACATACATAAAATTAAGGGATTGGGTAGTATTTTCCATAAGGTTCCTTTTAGACCTAAATTCTCTTGTCCAATTTATTTGTAACCCTGGGCATAAGAGACTTTTCCAGCAAGATATCAAAGGACTGACACAGGAAGAGGAATAAGCTAGAAGCATAATCTTCTGGTTTTGCTGGCATGAAAAGATACTTCCTTAGAGAAGACTTGGTACACATGTGGGCAAATCAAAAAAATAAAGCGTGCTTCTCAAGAGTCCAAAATGTCAGGCACCCAGGACTGTTCTCTGGCTTTTCCCTCTTCCTAGAAGTCAGTAAGACTGCTACTGTTCAACTCCCCTTTCATGTGTGATCATTTAGTTCTTGTCTTCCCAGAGGGGAAGAAAATAAGAGATGAGGGAGAAAATCTATTTGTCTAATATTACAGCATGAGTATGCCTTGGTAAACATTTTTTCACTTTAATTTAATTAATTTAATTTCCCTTTAATTCCCTTTAAATGTGAATTCCCTCATTCACATCACTATGCTGCATATATGGCTGCTATTAAAACTGTCCATTTACCTTGAGTTTATTTACCATCAAGTGTGCTGCTTGGTATTGAGAGAGAAGAAATTCAGATAATAGGAAAAAGGATTTTTAAACAGTCAAAATAATTATATGTGGGAGGGGAAGTTTATGCAAGTCAAGAAATAGGCTATTTTCAAACATTTCAGATGTCTCCTTTATATGTGAAAACTTGTGTGCTAATTACAGATCTTTTCAACTATTCACAAAGATATTCCAAAGACTTCTTCTAGCCAATACTTTGTGACCTTGTTTCCACTTACAAAAATTTCTTGAAAATTATATAATTACATTTCTTTTAAAAATGTTCTGGGGCAGCTAGATGGTGCAGTGAATAGTGAACTGACCCTGGAGTCAGAAGAGCCTGAATTTAAATCCAGCCTTAGACACAATACTTACTAGCAGTCTGACCTTAGGCAAGTCAACCCCAATTGCTCTGCCTTCCACACTCCAAAAAAAAAGTTCAATAATATTTTTAAATGACCAGCTTACAAAGGTTTCCCCAATTTGTCTGAAAGAGTATTTCTTCTTCTAGGGTTTCTCTTCTATGAACAGCTAGTCCAACTTAGAGGTACAAGATACTCTAACACTTGACTAACAAAATACATGAAATAAGGAAACTAAGTAAATGCTGGCCTATTTACCATTCCTAAAGAGAGCTTTAGAGTCTAAATGTCTCAAGAACTCTAAAAGATAAACCAGAAATTTAGGCATGAAAAAATTTTGGAACATTTGCTTATGTGCTCATCATGATTGACTGTGCAAGAGATGACCTTGTAGCTTCTGACATGTTTCAAGAATACAAACAAGGCCATGAAATGCATGAACTATTCCTATAAGACAAGAGAGCAATTGCATGGATTACTCTCATTCATTTTTTCATCTTTCTTTCACTTTCTTAACTAACTGTAATGCTCAAAGATACCAAAGCCTAGATCTTTGGAGCAGAGGAAGAGACAAAATTTTGCTTCTTCATTAACCACTGCCCTATAGCACCTGAGAAACTGGCATAACTAGCCAACATACATCCAAAATAGGATTGTTCTTGTCCAAAAAAAGGGAAGCTTGGAAGTCTTTTTTGTCAACTTCTTTCGTAGTCTACACAACTCCAATTCTTGGAGCAGAATGGCAGCGCCTTGTGCCCCACTCCTCTAACCCTTTCCAGCCCTCTTGGAACCTACTTTGGTTGTAAAGAATATCCTAAGATGAATGTTCTTTGGATGCTTGTCTTATTTGTGATTTTTCTTTTATCTCCCTTTCTATGGTAGACACCAATTTATCACTGAACCATTTACTTGAAAAGATATTTCCTGCTGAATATAGGAATGATTGGAGGAACTTGATAAATACTGCTTTTCATTTTAGGAAAATTCTTCCACCAGAAATAGAGATAATTGAATAGGTTCCAGGACTAGGACTGTTCAATGAATTAATTTTGCGTATACTCTCTCACACTGACTTTATTCATGTCTTCCTGGGGGAAGTCTAATATTCAGAAAGTGGAAAGAACAAGCAGGTTCACAAGGGGAGAGAACATAGAAAATATGTTTTTCCTGTCTACAATATAATCAGATAATTATTTTTTATGGAGGAGGTAGTAACACTAGGGTCATAAAAAAGATGCTTGCCAAGAATAAGGACTTCCCATCCCATCCTATTCCAAGAATAGAATGCGATAGAAAAAAGCAGAAATTATTTGAATATATAATATATAAACATATATATATATATATATATATATATATGCATAACATCATAAGATAGGTAGACTTTAATCACTATAGAAATTACCATTTTAAAAGTATAATTCTATTAGCACAATTTTCACAAATCAGTATCTTTAAACAAATAAAATAGTCAATGTATTTTTCATGTTCAATTAATTATTGAAATACTCAGCTCATATTTCATAAAATGCTTATTTTTGCATAGTTTGGGAAATTGATAGTTTACAAAGTTCAAAAGAAAATTCACCTGCAAAGTTGGAGTTTCAGATTACTGTTCTAAGCCAGTATTCCTATGGCTTCCTTACATGTATCTTTAAATAGCCTCTTTCTCCTCTAGAGAGGAAAAAGACTCAATTATAACAATACATATTTGCCTAAAATATTCCAGCTAAGGGAGCACCTTCAGAACCATAAAACAAATAGAAAAGCTATGCATTATGCAATGCATCTGGCAGCCCACAGATGCCCTGGGTGCCAGTGATAAGTGAATAGATTGATTCTCAGAGTCTTACCTATTTTCCTGTTTTTAAAAGTCCACTCCTTGCTGTCTACCATACAGAATTCTTGGCCACTGGGTGAAATTCAAAACAGGGTAGTTGATCATGATAATTCCAACATGTCATGGACAGTAGTATCTCCCAGGCCCCCACACTCCAACTGCTTGAAACAAACCTGCAACAAACAAGATATCCCTTCATTTTAATTGAAAAATAGTCAACCATGTTTTGGGACCAGGAGGCATCTACCATTTCATCAATAAGAGCAACGTAAAAGAATGTGTGTAACCATAAATGTCTCTCAAGGTACTTCTAAACATCAAAGCAGAAAGACAAGTTTATGTTCAACAGAAGGTGTTTGCCCTGAGTACATTCTGCTTCTTTATGGTGTTATTGATCTATTTGAACTGTCAGGATTAATAACCAATATTTATATATAAAAAAGCACATCACAGTGCATTTCAATTACTACTCCCTCAATATAACTGTCTATTAGTAACACACAGCTTGCATTTGTATGACACAATCACTAGTTACTAAATTCTTTGAAAAAAGTCTTAGGATTTCTAGTACAAAAAACAAAATAATTGTCTGCAGAATAGTTTGTAGACATCTGTAACTGGAGTGCTAAAGCTGTGATTTAACATATTCATGGAGCATTTTCAAATGGGATCCCCTTACAATAATACTACAATAACAACAAACCTTTATATGATATCTAAATGTTTGCAAAGTGCTTTATATTTGAGGCAAACACACATCTATCTATCTATATATACACACACATACACATATATACATACATACATATACACACACATACATATATGTATATACATTTGAGTTTCACAATAACTCTAGAAATTGAATAGTATTATCTCTTCATGTTACAGATAAGAAAATTAAGACCAGCAGAAGTTAAATGGCTTTCCAAAGATCACACAAATAGTAAGAAAATGAGGTGATATTCAAACCCAGGTCTTCCTGACTCTGAATAATACATTGTATGCATTTCCCATGCTATCTTTCTAATAATACAGTGATAACCTAGTTTCGATCTCTGTTTCTGTCTTGGCAAGAGAAACTATTTTAAAATTTCATTTTCTATTTTTTCTAATTAATAAGAATTTATTTTCTTTCCTTAAACCTTCCTCCTTGTTTGCATTTAGAGAGAAGAAAAAAATAGCCTCATAACAAAATGTATTATCAAGCAAAACAGGATGTTGTATTACCCATTTTCATACACACACATACGCACAATTATATATGTGTCTCATTCTTAATCCCGATATTCATCACTTTTCTATTAGGAGATAGGTACCAGATATGAACATTGGTCTTCTACAATCTTAATTTGTCTCCCATTTATCTGACCTCTTATGTCTTTCAAATATGTTTGTCTTTATAAGTTTTATTAAATATGAATTGTTCTTCTGTTTCTGCTGACTTTATTCTGCATCTATTCATATAAGATCATTTTTACCAGATTTCTTTTTCTCTTCTAAAACTTTCCCTTCCATTATTTCTTATGGTAGAATATAAGTTCATTATATTTGAATTACCATAATTTATTCATCCATTCTCAATTAATGGTTACTTCCTTAGTTTCCAGTTCTTTGCTACTACAAAAAGAGTTTATAGATATTTTTATATATGAGGGTCCTTTTCTACTTTCTTTTATTTCTTTGGGTATAGGCTTAATAGTGGTGTCTTTGGATCAAAGGGTAACTAAGAGTGAGTGCATTTTGGACATAGTTCCAAATTGCTTTTCAGAATGACTGAACTAATTCATAGCTCTGCCTACAGTCCATCAATATTACTATTTTTCTGTAGCCCTTTCAGAATTTGTCATTTTTTGGAACTTTGTTAATTTATAAATGTGAGTTAGAGGCTCAGAGTTGCTTTAATTTGTTCTAATTACTAATTATTTGCAGCATTTAAAAATGATTGCTGATAGTTGGGATGTTTTTCTTGGAAAACTGCATATTCATATCCTTTGATTGTTTATTAATTGTTGAATGGCTCTTATTCTTAAGAATTTGATGCAATTTTAGCTACTTTGATTTCATTTGTTCAAAAACTTTCAAATTTTATGTACTCAAAACTGTTTTATATCTTTTGATCCTTGCTATATCTTGTTTGGTCATAAACTTTTCCCTTGTCCATAGATTTGAAAGTTAATTTCTTCCCTGATTTTCTTATTTGAACGTAATGTGACTATTTTTATCTGTCATGTATTCCTTTGGAGTTTATTTAGGTATATGTTGTGAAGTCTTCAAACTTAATTTCTACCATACTGCCTTCCAATTTTCCTAGGAGTTTTTCTTGATTATGGAAGAGTGACTGAAGTCTGTTTATTGAATGTGAAAGTCCATTTGCTTCTGTATGTTGTGTCCTTAATAAGCTCCACTAATGAATCTCAATATTGTTTTAAGGAGTTCTATTAAGTCTTTTTTTGTGTGAGGTTTTTTTTTTACATTTGTGCCTGATTCTTTATGACACTAACTGGGGTTTTCTTGGCAGAGAGAGTGGAGTGGTTTGCCATTTCCTTTTCCATAATATTTTATAGCTGAGGAAATCGGGGAAAAAAGGTTTAAGTGACTTGCTAAGGATCACACAGTTCAGGAGTATCTGAGGCCAGATTTGAACATGGGTCTTCCTGACTCCAGGCCCAGCACTCTATCCATGAAGGTAGTGTAGATGGCTGGGCCTGCCATTAAGGAAGATTCACCTTTGTGATTTCAATTATATCCTCAGATACTTACTAGCTATGTAACCCTTGGCCATTATCTTTATTTATCCCTGTTTGCCTCAGATTCATCAGCTATAAAATGAGAAGAAAGAAGTAACAAAGTAAATGACTAGAAGTAAAATGAGAGAGAAGGAAGTAACAAACCACTCCAGTACCTCTGCCAAGTACACCCCAAATAGGGTTAAAAGGAATTGAACAGTCCTGAAATGACTGAATAACAACAACCATACTGCCATTGTAGAAGCACTAGATGTATTTACTTGCGAGTCACCAACCAAATGTTCAGAACTTCAGATCCTACTGCACACACAATATATGCCTAAGCAGAAAACCAAATAGCAATTCTGTGCCTAACAGAGGTAAACAGTTATTTGCAAAAACATAGCATATTTATATATAATTTTACAATGCACAAAATAGTATTCTTATCACAATCCTATCAGGTAGACAGTATAAGCATTCTTATCTCCATTTTATAGGCAAAGAAGTTGAAGGTAGGAAAGTTGTGCTCATAGTAAAACAGCTAACAATTTACAGTCAGCTACTAACTCCAGTTTTCTTTACAGCTGTTAACCCAAATCCATTGCTTCTTTCACTGCACTATGTCATTTGGTTATTATTTACACTTCTGTTGTGAAGGATATAAATGAAGACATTTTGCCATCATAAAACTATTCATGTCCTTGAATGAATGCCAATGTATTTGAAAGCAATAAATACACTTAAATTTCACTTATCCTTACATTTCATATGAAGGACTCAGCTTCAATCAACACTACATTTAGTGATACTTGGGAAAAGAAATAAATGAAGAAATATCTCCACAACAGAATTAAGTGCATGACGTCTGATTAAATTTGTTAAATTGATTTTACCTTGTGTGAACTTGGTCTTAGGCTACATGGTTTTTATTCAGAGCACCCAAATGTAGTGAGAAAAGTTAGCACATAAATATGCTTATACAACTAAAGTTATTCACAACTACACACAGACATGCTAAGTAAAGCAAGACAATATTAAATATGCCAGCTTTGGATGTAGTTCAGGAGTTATCCCTGTTAGTAACTTAATGGAATGAGGTAAAAAAACTAAATTTAATAAGGTATAAAATGCCATATATTCCTGTAGGTGAGTTCATTCTGCTCCCCCTCCACTCTAAAGGTGGACTCTTAACTACAAAGCATATAGAAGAGATATGCTATAGTGTCATTTCTACAAGAATGTAAAAACCAAGAAAGGACTGCAATCTGTAAATCAGTTTGCTGAACTATGGTACATGAATCTATAATATGAGTCAACTTTGATTCTCAGATTGAGATATCAGCACAGTGACAACACATCCCATTACCTCTCTAAACCAGTATAATTTAATGGAAATTCTAGAACATTAGAAAATAGTAACTGAACAAATCAAGGTAGCCAGCATTGCAATAAAACATATTGGCACAGATAAATGGGAGTCACAAAATTGGAAAATGATAGGATTATGAGACATAATAATTATTCATGAACATTGACCTATCGATACATATCATGTCTGTCTATAACTGTATCTGTGTATGTGGTACAGATGCAGCTTAGGTAGCTGGATATGCTTAGTGATGACTGGCTACAATATTTCCCTGTGCTGTATGTCCTCACATAAATAAATAGCGTTCAGTTTTCATACTCATATGTCACAGAGAGATGCCATATACTCCATTGTAATGGCAAAGTAGTGCTTTGCTACTTGTTTCAGCTAATCAAATGCCTTTGAGCCTTGCCTTTGATTGTGTCAAGTCTTTGTTGGAAACAGTATGCATTGTGTACAGTAAGTTTTATTAACAGTTTATTGTATTATATGTGAGAGCAGAGACAAGCTGTTAAAAGAAAAAATTCAGATGGAAAAGGAGTTGGCTGTATTACAGCGTGTGTGCTCCCCTTTAGAAGAACAAGCTGGAGGATCTCAGGTGGTAGAAGAAAAATCATTGTGAATTTAGCTAAGAAAAAGTGAAAAACTAACCAGAAGTACGTGCATGTAGCTCAGGCTGAACCTAGGTGCCACCATGATCACTTCCAGGAGAGTTAAGTGGGTGCAAAATGAAACAACATTACGTGAGAAGGCCTTTATGAGGGCAGAAGTTGCCCCATACTAAGAAGAAAGCAGGAGAATCAGGGGGCCAAACAGAGTTCAGGGAGATAACCGAGGGTTTCACTCAGCAGGAGGTTCCTGATATATTAAGCAGATTCACTCAAAGGATGGAAGAATCATTAGTGTCTTGGATGGTGAGTTAAAAGGACCAGAGGAGAATGGACAGAAAGTGTGGATTGCTTAAAATTAATAGGTATTTGTGTTACTTTGTCAGACAGAAGCACTCTATTGTGTTTATTTCTCAGACAGAAAGTGAATTGAGATGATATTGCCACTAATGTGTGTAAATATTGTTGTAGCCCTGTTGAACTGTGAAGAGCTTGTGGTGGAGCAGTCCCTGTGAGCTGCGATATGGACCAGGAGCAGAGAGCTGCCTACCTGTGATTCCAGGCAACAGTCTGGTGAATACAGCAAACTTTTGACCTTTTGTCCAGCAAACTTTTAGAGATTACCATATTTAAGGAGGTCACAATATAATCAATCTGTTAGCTTTAGCTCTCTAGGGACGTAATAAAATGTATCCCACCCACTCATTCTATGGCCTAGTGGAGAGAGACCCTGGTATTTGCTTAGAAATTGTATGACAAAGTTAAAGAAATAAGTAATGAAAACTGACATTATGGTTGGAGATGCAAATGCATATCAGGATATCTCCTTAGCAGCTTCTCATAGAAATATCATAGTGAAGACAGTTCCTCCTGCTTATAAACATCTACTTCTGACTCTAATTGGGGAAATAGGGCATCCTCTTTTGAAGGTGCCAGATAAGATTTCATAGCTTTGGAGAGTGGGGAAAAGATAAGTTTCCCCTAGAGGGAAGAGTACATAGCCAATGGATTCAAAGTCAGAATAGATTGACAAGAAAAGAATTGTTTTCTACTCTGCTGAAAGTAGGGGTTGATTTTGGAAGAATTGATGATATTTCAACTAATGAACTATATAAAACATATCAAGAAAAGGGGTTTAATATTAGACAGAATAGAGAAGTTAGGACTGCCCTTACAGATCCTTCTGAATCCTTGTATCCAAATTCATCACACCCTTTGGAAGAATAGGAAATTGGCCAAGCCCCAGCTCAGATTAAGGAAATACACAGAGGGAATTACAGACCCCACATAAATTTCATCATATATAGGAAAAACAGATCAACTACTTTAACTATTGTTTATTCAGGAGAAGATGATCACCAAATTGTACTCTTAACTCATATATACTACTGTGATTGAGATTACTACAGCGGGTTCATGGAATCCAGAAGAACAACTGACCCTTTATCTGTTTCTTTTTTACTTTATATCTGTTAAACTTGTTCGTGAGATTTGTCTCCTTCAAGCTTACCTGCAGATTCCTGATTGCTTAAGCCAGATGTCACACCCTGTCCATAACTGTGATGTACCACCCCTAGACCTGGCATCAACCAAGCTCCAGATGCCAGCTAAAGAACTGATCTGTCCTCTGGGGGAAGAGATAGCTATATATCCAATTTCAACAGGACATAGCTATGGAGAAGAGACCTTCACCCCTTACCTCAAGATTTTGAGTCCCATTCGTTCTAGGTGTGAATGATCGAGAGCTTGTGCTCAAGCCCCCACCCTGAGATGTTGTTTTATGTGCTTATTTTCTGTTATCTCTGTTGTATTGTAAGTTCTGACACCAGTAACCCCTAAACACCCATTAACCTATGTAATGAAATATTTTGGTAGTGTATTTTTGCTATGTAAGGGACATGAAAAATCTTGCGGCTGAATGTAATGGTAATGGTAATTTGAAGATCTTCCCTGCCCCTTAATAAGCCTAAGGGAATTTGAAGACCTTCCCTGATTTGAAGATTTTTCCTGCCCTCTAATAGGTTAAATGTTAAATAGGTTATATGAAGCCTGTAGTGGGAGGAGTTTGCTGAAGGGTGGAGAAGAGTCCACAGGAAGTTGGGAGTCAGAACAGTTAGAGCTGGAGGGAGAAGAGGACACACCCAGGGAGAGAGCTAGGCTTGTCAGTAAATGTTTGTTTGTGGGAAGGCTAAAGGATGGTATGGCTTAATGCTGTGCTATGGCATATTAACTTATGTTGTTCCTATGATGGATTCGGCTTTCTGGTTTTGAGGTTTGGTTTTCTGGTGTGTGAATAAATGTTTTCCTTCTGTCTTCTACATGACAAAGCATGTAATATTTTGAGTTTGAACACTTCGCCAGCATATTTACAGTCACCATTGGTACTGTGAATATTGAATTGGCACTACAGCCCAGTATATGCTAAGCCCTGAGAATACAAGAGGAAGCATAAGGACAGTACCTATCCTCATGACTTTCATAATCTCATTGGGGAGACAACGAACAAACCCATATTAACAAACTATATTTAGTATAAAAAAGGAATAATTCAAAAAGGAAGGCATTAGAATTAAGAGGGGTCTGTAAATAACGCCACATCATGTGTTGCAATTCTTGGCTGAGAAAATATAGTTGTTATAGAGGTAAACAAAGCAGTGTAATGTTTTTATTTTTTTTTCATTTCCCCCAACTATATTTTTGAATGAGTCAATTACAGTAATTGCTAAAGCTCATTCAATTCAATCTGACATATATTTACCAACTACGTCTACTTATAAACCTACTGTGTCTAATGTACTCTGAATGAAATCACAGATCCAGTTCCTATCCTTTTCTCATATTGCTTCTGCTTCTGTCTTTCTTATAATTTTACACTTAACACTTTATGAATATTAAAAGAAAACATTTACTATTCACCCAAATGGCCCAATTTACTGATGTAAACCACCATGGTAGGCAGAAGCCTGTGATTTTAATTTTTTTAACTGAATAGGATTTTATGAGGAATGAACCTAATATGTCTCTAAGCAAGGGACCTTTGGATATTCCCAAATGGAATAGAGTGAAAAGAAGTACCAGAATGCTGGAGTTTCTTGTGATAGCAGGTCTCTGTGGCCTTATGTGGGTTCTCCTTATGCTACTGTCATGATTATCTTATAAGAAAACTAAATGAGTAAATCTCCATGGAGACTTCTTTTCAAAATATTTAAATTTATATAAAATTTTTGGTTTTTTCTGCCACATTAACTCCTGAAAGTATCCCTCCTCCTATTCCTCTATCCAGTGATGCTGCCCTTGCAACCAAAGTGGAGAGAAAGAGAGAAAGAGAAACCTTTTTTACTAAAACTGAAGAACCTACTAACCAAATGTATTCTATGTGTCTAGTCTCATGGATGCTTAAAGATTTTCATGGTTTTAATATTCTTTCCTTCATAGTATTATTTTAGACTTTATATATTATGTTATGTTTGACTTTATAAAAAAATATTCTTGACGGATAGGAGTCAAGATGGCAGAATAGAAACAGGACCTACACAGCTCCGGCTCTCACCACCTCTAATCCATTTAAAAGGGACACTGAGCAAACTTTGGACCTACAGAACCCACAAAATGACACAGAGAAGCTAACTTCCCACTGAGGCCAGACTGGCAGGAATCAGCCAGCCCAGCATTTTGGGAGCCAAGCAAGCCCAGCGCACTACAAGGTTTTAGCCCCAGGGTGGGCCTGACCAACCACTGGCTGGAGAGTTCTCCAGATCACCAGCAGCTGTGGTGGTACAGAATTATCAAGCCATAGAAGCTAAGGAAAAAGCGAGAGGTCAGTGCAGTGTGGAATTTGGGATGCAGTACCGTAGTTGGGAGTGCTTCAGCTTTTGCCCTCAGGGTGAGAGGTCACTGAGGGCTGTGGTTCAGTTGCCTCCACGTGGCAGCTTCAGCTCCTGACCTGCAGACTGTAGGGGGAGCAAATGACCAGTCTGAGGGGTAATTGCTTTTGCTTTAACCTGCTTGGCTCTGGATTATGGTCTAGGGTGGAGGTCTTGGGGTGTGTGACCACCTTGCCAGAGCATGTGGAGGTTTCAGAGAGGGCACACAACTAATGCCTCAGGCAGCTGAGAAAACCCCAGTGTTTGGAATGAAGCTCCCTGGTCTGCTGGCAGAATCCTACTGTGGCAAAAAGCCCAGGGGTCAAATGACTAAGTGGCGACGTGACCAGGCAAAGGAAGCAAACTAAGCACAGCAATCCCACATTACACTCCTATTTTAGGGACAAAAAGGACCAAAGCATGGAACAGGAGGAAGAAAGTGAAGTCAGAACTCCTGCACCAAAAGCTTCAAAGGAAAATATGAGCTGGTTACAGGCCATAAAGGACCTTAAGAAACAGATAAGAGAAGTGGAGGAAAAAATGAGAAGAGAAATGAGAGTAATGCAAGAAAACTATGAAATGAGAGTCAACAGCTGTAAGGGTTATGGGATTTAAAGACCTTCCATGCCCCATTGGACTTGCTGATGTAGCAGGAAGGGGTGGAACAAGAGGAAGTGGAAGCCAATCTAGAGTTCCTGCAGTGGCTAGCAGTGGCAGTGACAGAGGCAGCAGCAGCAGAGGCAGCAGCGGCAGCAGCACGAAGCCCTTTTTGAGTCAGTCAGAATTTCTGCTAAGGACTCCTGCTGGGGACTGCCAGGGGCCGGAGCTGCTGAGAGCACACTTCCTGGATGCTGGGTGGTTGCTGTGAGTGGGGAGAGGAGGATCTTTGTCTGAGGTAGCCTGTTCTGTTCTAAAGGCTTGAGAATGTGGGTGCTTTCTACTTTATCTACCTGTGCCAATTTCATAACTACTCTGATGGCTTTCACTTTCTGGTTTTGGGACTCAGTCTTTTGGTATTTTAATAAAATTTTCTAGCTTATTCCCCCATATGGCAAGCCTGATGTATTTTGTGATGGATAATTATATCAGCATATCTGTAATTTCCATAGGCATTGTGAATATGGCATTGCTGATACAACAGCCTGACTGAAGAAAATCACACCTTAAAAAACAGATGAACTCAAATGGCAAAAGAGGCTCAAAAAGGCAATGAGGAGAAGAATGCTTTAAAAAGCCAAATTTGCCAGAGGGAAAAAGAATATCAAAAGCTCACTGAGGAGAATCATTCTTTCAGAATCAGATTGGAGCAAATGGAAGCTAGTGACTTTATGAGAAATCAAGATGCTGTGAAACAGATCCAAATAAATGAAAGAAGAGAAGGCAATGTGAAACATCTAGTTGGAAAAACCACTGACCTGGAAAATAGACCAATGAGAGGTAATTTTAAAATTAGTGGACTATCTGAAAGCCATGATCAAAGAAAGAACCTAGAAATCATACTCCAAGAAATTCTCAAGGAAAACTGCCCTGATGTTTAAGAATCAGAGAGCAAAATAGAGGTTGAAAGAGTCCACCAATTACCCCCTGAAAAAGATCCTAAAAATAAAACTACTAGGAATATTATAACCAGGTTCTGAAATTCCCAGATCAAGGAGAGAATATTACAAGCAGCCAGGAAGAAACAATCTGAGTACTGTAAAAACACAATCAGGATAACTCAGGTTCTGTCAGCTTCTACACTGAGTGATCAAAGGACTTGGAATGTGATATTCCGGAGGTCAAAGGAGTTGGGATTAAAACCAACAATCAGCTACCGATAAAAACTGAGTATCATGTTTCAGGGGAAAATGTGGTCATTCAGTGTAATAGAGGACTTTCAAGCATTTTTAATGAAAAAACCAGAGTTGAATAGAAAATTTGACCTTCAGCTAAAAGAAGCAAGAGAAGCATGAGAAGGAAAACAGGGAAAAGAAATCATAAGGAACTTATCAAAGTTTAAGTACTAACATTCCTAAATGGGAAAATTATAATTGTAACTGATGAAACTTTTCTCAGTATGAAAACAATTGGAGGGAATGTATTTGTATGTGTGTCTATATTGGAGGGTATATGGGTGTATGAATACATATGTGAATGTGTTTACATATGTACAGGTATACATAGATAGAGGGCACAGGACCAGTTGAATAGGAAGGGATGATACTTAAAAGGTGAAATCAAGAGGTGAGAGAGGAATATAATGAGAGGAGATGGGGAGAGACAGAATGGGGCATACTGTCTCGTATAGGAGAAGCAAGGGAAAATGGTTACAATGGAGGGGAAGAATAAGAAGGCAAAAGGGAATGGGTCAACCTTATTCACACTGATTTTGGCTTGGGGAGGGAATGAAACACACTAAATAGGATATCTCACCCTACAAGAGAGTAGCGGGAAAGGGAATGAGAGGGGGGATGATGGAAGGGAGGGCAGGCTGGGAGGGAGAGAAGTTGGAAGCACCCACCTTTGAAAAGGGAGGGGAACAAAGTAGAGAAAGGAACAAGTGGGAAGTGGACTAGGAGGGAGGGAAATATAGCCAGTCTTTTACAATATATCTACTATGGTAATGTTGTGCATTAGCTACACACGTACAACCTATTATGAATTGCTTATCTTCCCAGTAAGGGTGGGAGACAAGGGAGGAAGGGAAAGAATCTGGAATTCAAAGTTTTAAAATCAAATGTTTAATATATATATATATATATACACACATATATATTTAATTCTCTTGAAAATAGCTTTAAAGTTTTTAGTAATATCAAAGAATCATGATGCTGCTTAACACACTCTTTTGCTTTCACTAGAAACCCCTCATAAACTCAAATGGGAGAAGAAGTAATCTCTACCTTCACAAATACTTCATCTGAATTAATTATTGGCAACTGGCCATAGGTGTTCCTCTTTCTGTGTTTCATATGAAAAAGAGAATGGGGTTGTCATATATCAGGATGCTTTTGTTTTTGGTAAAATGTTACAATGAAGCAAAAGATGAACTCATCCTATATGGATGCTGGGGTGATGAAGAAGTGTCCTTATTCACATATATGTTTGACTGGAAATGAGGAGGACTGATTAATTGACAATCAACTAATCAACAAACACTTATTAATCAAATCCTAAGTGCCAGGTATTGTGATTCTCATGAAACTAGACATAAATCAGTAGTGAAAGGAAAATAGATTGACAGTTTAAGTGTTATAGTGATATCTATGAAATATTAAAATGAGAAGGAAGTCTCTGGGTGAGGCTTCTATGGTATATCATGGAAAGAGATAAATACAAATAAGACAGAATAAGAGAGCACATGATTTTTCTAAGAGGAGGAATGTTTAATTCTGATGAGATAATGGACCCATTGAAATAATTTTGTTAAAAGTGCAAAAAAAAGCAATGCAAAAAGGACCCTTCCATTGTTTGACACATTTTCAGTAAAGTTCAATTCAATAATATTGATTGAGTTTATGCTCTGTAATGTACTATGTAGGTCTTGTATGTGTGTGATTGATCTCCCCATCTGCTTGTAAAATTTTTCAGAATAGGGATGATGTACTATATACCCTCTTTTCTTGAATATTGTCTTAGTACAAAATTCAGTACTTCTGGCACATTCAAGAATGTAGGATACTTGATCACATATGTAGAGCTAGAAGAGACCTCAAAGGCTACCTAATCCAATCCTCTCATTTTACATATTAGGAGATTAAGGTGCAGGGAGGTTAAATTGTTTGGTTAAAGTCATATAGGGAATAACAGTTGGGATTTTAACCCAGGTCCCCAAGTTTTAGAGTAAGTTTTCATTCAAATATACCATACAGGCATATAATAGACTTCATATATGAAACAGCCTTGGGGGTCAAAGGATGATAGATTTAAAGGTAAAAGGGACTTCAAACTAATTAGTCCAACTCCTTCAACTGATAGTTGAGAAAATTAAAGCCAGAAATGTTACCCCCAACCATACAATAAACAAGCATCAGCAGTGGGATTTGAACCCAGATCCAACCATACAATAAACAAGCATCAGCAGTGGGATTTGAACCCAGGTCCTCAGACTCCAGAGTTAGCACTTCCTGCACTGTACTAGTTGACATATCACAGGCTTCATGCACGAACAAATTTCTTCCTAATACCAAAATGCTACTATCAATTAATCCACCAGAATTTAAAATTACAAGATTTCTGCTTCAAAAATCTAGAAGAAAGAAAAATAAGCCAATGTTTATGGCAACAAATTTATTTCCCTGGAGTTACTTTTTATAACTTTATTAAAAAATTTCTGTTCCAATTATTCATATGTATTTTTAGAAGATCTGTCATTCTGTATTTAGTACTGGGAAGTATTGAAAAGAGTTTGCTGTATATGAAGACACCGAAACATTTTCTGTGGAGTGCTGACAGAAACACATCTTAGCAGACTTGCTTTTAAAGAACAATGTCTGGAACAAATTTCATGACAGTAAGGTAATAATCTTTTTCAAAAAGTAGATCTTTCTTTGATCAATCTTAAAAGAGCTAAATTTTCTGAAAGGAAGAAATCACACATTCCTCCCACTTTTTTTTCTTCTCTAAAAATAAAGCCACTGCCAGGACTGCACTGATATCTTGTGACAAAACCTACGATTAAGTTCAAATGATGTAGTATTATTTTGTTGGTTCCTATTTAGCATGTTAACAGTTTCATTACTAATTATACAACTTAAAGGAATCATTCAAAATATTTATTTCATGTTCTTTTAATTACTGAAACCTGGCAGTAACCCCCCAAAATTAGGTAAAAGAAAATTCTGTTTAACCTTGTCCATATATGATTTTAAAGTTATTTATACAGACACAATCATGTTAAAAATATTTCCACATTAGTCATGTGAAAGAAGAAGCAGAGCAAAAGGGAAAAACCACAAGAAAGAGAAAACAAACAACGAAAACAGTGAAAATGCTCCCATCTGCACACACACTCCATAACGCTTTCTCTGGATGTGGATAACATTTTGTATCAAGAGTCTTCTGGAATTCTCTTGGATCATTTTATTGCTGAGAAGAGGTATGTCTATCATAGTTGATCATCTCACAAAGTTGTTGTTACTGTGTACAATGTTTTCCTGGTTCTGTTCACATCACTCAGCATCAGTTCATGTAAGTTTAGATTTTTCTGAAATCCATTTGCTGTTCATATACTAACTACAACTTTTTCATTGACTGTATATGATTACCAATTATTTGGCACCAAAATATGAGTCCTCAGAATTACATCACATATTCCTTTGATAAAAATTATCCAAAATGCAGATATTCTCATTTTAATAAGATGTAGACAATTTATAAGTTATATAATGATTTCAAAGAAATTCCATCTTTATAGAAGGGTAAGATGCAATGAGGTTTATTTGATTTCCCGCATCTGAAATACCTCTCTAAGTCAAAAATCATTTTTGTTTGATTTTGGGAAAGTCAGGAAACAGTTTTCACAAATCCCAAATTAGATACTCCTATTATTTGTTTAATCCACAATAATTGCATGGCAGGATGGTCTGAGGTAGCTTTTCTTCTTGCAAAGACTAAACTCTACACTTATGTCATAAATCCTCTCTAGTTTCACAAAGAAACATGATTTCATAGATCTCTGAATCTAGCCTTCTATTTATCTGTCTCTCTGTGTGACTGGTATACTTGTTTCTATCTGTTTGTTTTTCTTTATCTCTCTGTCACTCTCTGCCTCTGTGTCTGTGTCTCTGTCTCTGATTCTGTCTCTGTCTCTATCTGCTTGTTCCCTGCCCCCTCTCTGTCTTTCTCTATTTCCTCCTCTTTATCTAAAGGTAAAAAAAAAATCACAATCCTTTACTGATTATATTAAACACTGTAGCCATCATTTTCTATTCCCTCCACTTTCTTGTAAATTTATAGAATTATTTATCCTTTCTATCCCCCTTCTAGCTGACAAATCATCTCTGCATTCTGGCCTCCACTTATTATTCTCTTGAAAATACTCTTTCCAATGTCACTAATGATTTCTTAATTGCTCATTTTCATCGGTCAACATATTGTTCATACATCTAACATAATATATTCTGTAACTTTCCAAAAGACAGCCAGATTCTGCCAGCTTCAAATTTCTATTTCAATCATAAACTTTGAATTCGATTTCTTGCTCACTAATGACCATATGAGTCTTTAGAATTTGTTGCCAGATCAGGAAAAAAGCTAATTTATATGATGGATCTACTGCAAGAAATATCAAGAAAAGACCTCTTCAGCAATGCATGCAAATCATTATTTCTTCGTAATTTCTCTACTGTGTCCCTAAAGCCCACTAAGAGATGTGCACCTACTTATTAGCAATGTCTATGTGTCTACTGCTGCACAGCAGTGGCTGACACTAATTTACCAGGGACACATCAACCAATCTGCTTTTTAGCTCAGAAAGTGCAAGCATATGGTATAATTTTGCTTGATGTATTATCTTTGATGACATGCGTGTCCAGTCTTCTGGGGTTTTTATAAAGCAGGTAGAAATTTAAAACAGTAATAAGTCAAAATGATTAGAAAACCAAGAATTTTTACAGGATATTGAAAAATATAGTCAATGTGTATTACAGAGAGGTGAAGAAGTTTCATAGAAGAAAATGGAGTAAAGAAGTCTACTAATAGTCATGAAATAACAATTCTCATACATCATACCTTAGAGGCAACCAAAATGGTTGTTAATTTAACTGATATCATAATATTTCCTTCACGCTGACATAAAAGACATTTGGGCAGTTAGGTGGCTTTGTAAAATACCAGTACCAGATTTGGAGTCAGGTAGATGTTAGTTCAAATTCAGACTCAGACATACTTACTGTGTTTGCCTAAGATTCACCAGTGTAAAATGGCGAAGATAACAGTACCAATCTTGCACGGTTTTTGTAAGGATCAAATGAGACAATATTTGTAAAGCATTTAGCACAGTGCCTAGAACATAGTAGGCACTATATAAATGCTTATTCCTTTCCCCTTCCCCCTTCTTTGTGTTTAAATAAATTTTCTAAGGCTTATTTATGTTCATGTTTCTCTCTCTTTTGACAGAAAAACCTCTGAATTAAGAACCAGAGGACCTACAATCAAACATGGTCTTTTTCTACTTAGTACCTGTGTGAACAGTGGGCAAGTACTTTAGCTTTGGGTTTTTTTTCCTTATCTATGAAATGACATTTTGGAATAGATGATCCCTACAATCCCTTTGAGCTCTAAATCTATGATGTACAAGATCATAGATTAGTTTGAATTCATCCGTACTGATGGAAGGACTAACTATTCTTGGAGTTCTTCATTGAAATAATCATAAATGCTTTCTCTATTTCTGTAAAAATATGCAAATAAATGAAAACAATAAGACCAAATAAATAAACGGAAGGACAGAGGAATTAGGAGAGAAGGAAACAGTAAAGAAAAGGTACATAGAGGGGAGAAGGGAAAGGTGGGAATTAGAGGCACTGGGGTTAAAGAAGGTGAGAGGAATATAGAAAGGATGAGGGAATGAGGCATGTGAGACTGGTCAGAATTATAAACTTTAAAATTTTAAAAGTGATTTGGGGGGGGCATATGCAAGATGGCAGAGTAAAAGCAGGAATTTAATTGAGCTCCTGCTGCAATCACCTCCAATATTTGTAAAAAGATGACTCTAGAAATTTTTGTGCTACAGAACCCAAAAAGTGACAGAGAGAAACAAATCTCCTGCTGAAGGCAGCCTGGCACGCTGACAATAAGGGTCTATCACACGGGGCTGGGAGTTCAGCACAGACCCCTGCACAGGTTGCACAGGCCCAGACCAGTATCACAGACTGGCCAGAGCAGATATCATGAGAGTGAATCAATGGTAGCTGTGGCAGTTTCCAAACTTCTCAACCCATAAATGCCACAGAGAAAGTAAAAGGTCAGTGGGGGAACTCTGTTGGAACTGGGTGAAGGAGCACCATCCAGTTGCTGACCCCTGGGACAGCAGACATGGAGGTCACTGTGGCTGCCCTTGTGGCTGCATCTGGAGGTCTAGGCCATCAAATTATGGAGGGAATGAGTGACTGACTAGAGGGCAATTTCTGGAATCTATTTGCTGACACTGAGGCAGGAGTCTCTTGTTTTGCCTTGTTTGGATCTAGGTCGTAGGCTTAGATGGCAGTTCTGGGGTGAGGAGCACTAGAATGGTAGAACTTGATGAGGCTGTAGAGAGGCATTACTCCTCACAGTTCTGAGGCAGATGCCTAGAAGAAGCTCTGACAACAGCTGCACAAAATCCCAGAAATTTGGGACACAACATTCTCTACTCTGGAAGCATAGTTCTACCATGGCAAAGAGCTCAAAAGTCAAATAATTGCCTGGCAGGATGAGCAAACAGAGGAAGAGAAATCAAACTATAGAATTGCTTTTTGGTGACAAAGATAATCAAAACATATAACCAGAAGAAGACAACAAAGTCAAAACTCCTGCATCAAAAGACACCAAGAAAAATATAAATTGGTTGCAGGCTATAGGGGAGCTCAAAAAGAATTTTGAAAATAATGTAAGAGAAGTAGAAGAAAAATTAGGAAGAGAAATGAGAATTATGCAAAAAACATCATGAAAAGCAAGTCAACAGCCTGCTAAAGTAGAACCACCCAAAATACTGAAGAAAATAACACCTTAAAAATGGATTAACTCAAATGGAAAAAGAGGCCCAAATAGACAACAAGGAGAAGAATGCCTTAAAAAGTAAAATTGGCCAGATGGAAAAAGAATTTCAAAAGCTCACTGAAGAAAATAATTCCTTCAAAATTAGATTGGAGCAAATGGAACCTAATCTCTTTATGAGAAATCAAGATATTATAAAACAAATCCAAATGAATGAAAAAATTCAATGCAATGTGAAATAGCGCATTGGAGAAACCACTGACCTGGAAAATAGATACAGGAGGGAGAATTTTAAAATTATTGTACTACCTTAAAGTCATGCCCCAAAAAAGAGCCTAGACATAATCTTTCAAGAAATTATCCAGGAAAACTGCTCTGATATTCTAAAACTGGTGGGCAAAATAGAAATTGAAAGAATCCACCGATTACTTCTTGAAAAAGATCCCCAAAAGAAAATTCCTAGGAATATTATAGCCAAATGCCAGAGTTCCCAGGTCAAGGAGAAAATATTCCAAGCTGTCAGGAAGAAACAATTTGAGTACTGTAAAAACACAATCAGGATAATACAAGATCTAGAGGCTTCTACATTAAGGGATCGAAGAACTTGGAATATGATATTCTGGAATTCAAAAGAGCCTGGATTAAAACCAAGAATCACCTACCCAGAAAAACTGATTACAATACATCAGGGGAAAATATGGATATTCAATGAAATAAAGGACTTTCAAGCATTCTTGATGAAAAGACCAGAGCTGAACAGAAAATTTAACTTTCAAATATAAGAAACAAGAGAAGCATGAAAAGGCAAATAGGATAGAGGAATAATAAGGAATTTATGAAAGCTGAACTACTTACATTTCTACATGGAAAGATGATATTTGTAACTCATGAAACTTTTCTCATTGTGAGGATAGTTGAAGGAAATATACATGTATGTGTATATATGTGTGTGTGTGTGTATAGTGTGTGTGTATATAGTGTGTGTGTATGTATGATATCTAAAAAATAAAATTAAGAAATGAAAGAGCAATATATTGGGAGGAGAGGGAAAGAGATAGAATAGGTTGGATTTTCTCACATAAAGGAGGCAGGAGAAGGCTGTTACAATGGAGGGGAAGAGCAGGAAGGTAAAAGGGAATGGGTCAACCTTACTCTCATTGGATTTGGCTTAAGAAGGTAATAACATACACACTCAATTGGGTATCTTATCCTAAAAGAAAGTAGGGGGCAAGGGTATAAGAGAGGGGATAATAAAAGGGAGGTCAGATTGTGGGAGAGAGTAGTTAGAAGTAAACACTTTTGAAAAGGGACAGGGTCTGTGGGTAGCTAGGTAGAGCAGTGAATAGAGTACCCGCCCTGAACTCAGAAGGAGCTGATTTCAAATACAACTTCAGACACTTAACACTTACTAGCCATATGACCTTGGGCAAGTTACTTAATTCCAATTGCCCTGCCTTTCCCCCTTCAAAAAAAAAAAAAAGAAAAGGGACAGGGTCAAAGGAGAGAATAGAATAAATGGGGAACATGATAGGATGGAGGGAAATATAATTATATTTAATTATATATATATATATATATAATACGTATATGTAAAACTATATATATATATATATAATCCACAATATAATTACTATGGAAATGTTTTGCATAACTACACATGTATGACCTATATTGAATTGCTTGTCTTCCCAGTGGGCATGGGTGAGGAGGGGAGAAAGAAGAGAATGTAGTACTGAAAGTTTTAAAAACAAATGTTAAAAAATTGTTTTTACATGTAATCAGCAAATGAGATATACAGGCAATGGGGTGTAGAAATTCATCTTGCCCTACAAGAAAGTAAGGGCGGTGGGGAAAGGGAGGTTATAAGAGAGGACAGATTGGGGGAAAGGGCATTCAGTATGCCTGTCACTGGGGTGGGAGGTAGGGGAGAGAGGGGGAGAAAATTTGTAACTCAAAATCTTGTGGAAATGAATGTAGAAAACTAGAAATAAATAAATGATAAAAAACTTTAAAGTGATTTTGTATTAGATATTGAATTGGCTAGAAAGTCTTTTCCCTCTCTAAATGATGGGTTCACAGGGAACCATAATTTTACATGCATAATACACTGGGTTAGATTATTCTGCTTGGTCTTACTAGTAAGCTTTCAAGAAAAGAGTTAGTATTATTTACAAAATAATTGTGACATGAATTCATAGTTGCCTTTCCCCCAATTAATTATAGACTTTTACAAGGTAGGGAAAAAAAACATTCATTTTGACAAACTTTAACGATTACATTAGAATGTGATAAAAACAGTTCATTTGGGATTTATAACTTTCAGCAGCTGTTTCTCTTTGGAAGTACTATTTTTTACAACATATTCAAGCCATATCATTATTCAAAATAGGTATGAAACCAATTTATGCCATTCCACTTTTTCAGACCTTGGCTACATCAGTAAAAAAGAATAACATTCGTCATTAACTTTCTTTTTAATTATGTAATGGGAATTGTTTCTTAAACTCTTTTCATAAAAAACCTCAAAATGTATATACAAATAAAATATATAAAAATATACCAGCTCAATTTTTCCAAAAAGACAAATTATGTGAGAGTGTGTGTGATTGTTAAATATTAGGAGGAAATACTCATGAGACCTGCTCCTTCATTGATGTAGAAGTTTAATCATTGATTTTCCATTGTATTGTCAGTTGCCCAAAGAGACCACATAATTACTAGTGACAGGATTGATATCTTAAATTGGTATATAATTATGTCTGATAAGATAACAATTAATAGGAACTAAGAAATTGAAACATTGGTAGTGGCATGCTATTCACGGAAATGTATGTGAAATTCTGTGTTCTTACTCATATGCAGAATTAGGTATAATATGGAAAAGATCTAAAGCAGGTCAGAGAGAAGTTCTATAGTAAATGTGAATAATAAACCATAAAAATATAATTAAAAACTACTACATAAAATAACATATTCCAAAACTTTAGTCTCATATATTTCAAATAAATGAAGTCAACTTTCTCATATTTTCAGTCATATACTTATTGAAAATGAAAGTTTCCCCAATAGACACTAAGTGCCAAAGGAGTTAACTTAGGAAAAATAAGAGTTAAAGCTTGATTAAAGAATTGATGAAAAACTCTATCTCTTTTTCTTTGAAAGAGATGAGGGATGGAGCATTTAATATCAGACACAGTTGATGATTTGATAATTTGTTTCACATAAAAGTACTTTTTGTTATGAGATGGTTTTACTGGAGGAGGATGTTATTGGGATGTGGAAGCAATGTTTTGTTTAAAGGATCAATAAAACATCCTTTAATAAGGTGCTTCAATGAGTTGTAAAAGATTTTGTAGAATTTCCTCACCCTGTAGAAGAATTTTGAATAATTAAGCAGATGACTAAGTGTCTATAATGCTTGAAATATTTGAAATCAAACACAACAAGTTTAAAAGAAATTGAAAATTATCAGTCTCTGATGTGGATATTTTAAAAGTAATGCCTGTTTGTATAGTCAGGGCAAAGAGGTTGGAAGCTTTCTGATTTAAACCTGAAAGTGTCTATCAGGAATTCTGTTTGACACTATTTGCAAGATGAGCTGGTTCAATCTTAAATTCATTCTTGTAACTGAAAACCAAAGGTAAGTAATCAAATCTCCATTCTTATGTAAATTAGAAACCAAGAGAGCATAATGAATACTAGTGAATCTTAATTTGGAAGCCCCATTCAATTTGTCATTCAGTTATTATTTTTTCCCCTTAATATTGTCCCTTGCTAAGGGTTCCTTTTGGGGTGTGTGTGTGTGTGTGTGTGTGTGTGTGTATGTGTATGTATGTATGTATTTATATATATATATATATATATATATATAATCTGTAGCATCTTGCAGCATCTAACAATATCACTAATTTAAAGTGGGTTATCCATAGTTAGTATAATCATGGATTTTTCCCCAAATGCCAGAATCCTTTAATAATGATATATCTCTGAAAAATCTCAAAAAGATTTTTAAAATAAAATTTAAATTAAGTTACAATATTCATAGTAAATAGTGGAATGTAATACTTAAAACAATAATATAGGCTGAATACAAAAATAGGTAAAAGAAAAGTTGTACTACCAAAGATATTGAGGGCACGTTTTTAGGGTGGTTGCTCTGTTATTATTCAATTAATCTAACTTTTGGCAAGGCTTTGTCAGGGATGCTGTGAATATAAAGATAGATTTAGCAAAGCCCCTGCCCTGGGGTGGAGTTTATAATTTAGAGGCAGCATGATATAGTGGAAAGAACTCTGGATTTGGAGTCAGATTTGGATTTAAATCATCCTTCTGACACTACTTTTGATAACCTGGGCAGGTTATTTAAATTCTCGACACTAACAGTTCTCTCATTTGTAAAATGAGGGCTTGGATTTATAGGACCTCAAATGTACTTTCCAGCTCTAAATTTATGATCTTAACAAAATGGGGAAAAAAATTCAGTGGAAGAAATCACTGATTGTAATAGGAATCTGGAGATGTGTATTTGAAGATAAGCTCTTAGGGGTGCCTAGGTGGCACAGTGAGTAAAGCACTGGCCCCAGAGTCAGGAAAACCCAAGTTCAATTCTGGCCTCAGACACTTAACACCCACACACACAAAAAAACTAATCGTACGACCTTGGGCAAGTTACTTAACCCTGATTACCCTCAAAAAAAAAAAGGCCAAAAAAAGATCAGTTCTTGTACTAGTTTGTTATTTTACATTGGGGAAGTCATTTGACCTCTCTAGAACTCAACTTATTTATACACAAATTGAAGGGTTGGATTTAGAAGATGTCTAAGTACTTTTCTGCTCTAATACTGATATTAAGGGTATAAGTAACTATCAGGCAAAGGAGAATGAGATAAGAGCCAGGGAGAGATTCATACAATACTTTTGCTAAATAAATGTGGGAATGAAGGTAAACTTGGGTCAGGGAATGTTTCTTGGCAGTTGGCAATTGAATCTGGCCTTATTTTATATTCATAAATCTATACTGATTGATCAGCTGAGTGAATGACAGGCTTTAAAAAAAGGAAGGGATTTTGAGAGAGATAGAGATTGAGGTAAGAGGTAATACATTCTAGTTATAGAAGATGTGGGCAAAGGCACAGACAGAGATGACAGTAAGACAAAAACAAATATGAAAACAAATCTAGTTTGAGTAGGGACCTAGAGTATGTGAATGAAAAATAGTAAGAGATAAGGCTGAACAGGTAAGTTGGATTAAGAATGTAGAGCCTTGAATATAAGGAAAGGATTTTACATTACACTTATTAAACAAAAAGGAAGACAGGCTTTTGTTAGAGGATCAACAAGTCCAATGAGAGCATGAGCATCGGGGAAGTGCCAGGAAGGAGTCACAGGAGAGGGAACAAACTGGAAGCAGGAAGATCTGTGAGGAAGCTATTATAACAATGCAGGCCAAAAGAGTAGGGCAGCTTGATACAGAACAACAACAACAGCAGCTGAAGAGAAGGAATAGGTGGAACAGAGATTACAGGAGTAGAAATAATAAAATACAGCAATTAAGGGATATATGGATTATCAGATCTTAAACTGTATTGCAAGGCAATAATTATCAAAACAGATACTGGTTAAGAAATATAAAGGTGGATCAGAGAAATAGAGTAGACATGCAATACACAGTAGCAAACTATTATAATAACCTTGGATTTGACAAATGTTAAAATTTAAGCTTTTGGGACAAAAAAATCACTATTTGGGAATTTTTTGGGGGGAAAACAGGAAATCAGCCTGGCAGAAATGAGGTATAGACCAATAATTTATATCATTTACCAAAATAAAATCAAAATGTATACATGACCTAGTTATAAAGGGAGATATCATAAGTAAATTAGAACTTGGAACATATTACCTATCAGATTTATGGAAAAGAGGAAATTTTATGATTAAACAAGAGATAGAAAGTATTGTGAAATGTAAAATGGTAATTTTGATTACATTAAATTCAAAAATTTTGTATAAATAAAACAATTGTAGTCAAGATTACAAAGAAAGCAGAAAATTGGGGAAACAGTTTCTCAGATAAAGGTCTCATATCTCAAATATAACAGAGAATTTTATCAAATTTATAAAATATGAGTCATTCCACAATTGATAAATGGTCAAAGGATATGAACAGGGAGTTGTTTAAATGAAGAAATCAAAGCAATATATAATCTTGAAAAATACTCTAAATCATTATTAACTAGAAATGCAAATTAAAACAACTTTGAGATACCATCTCATATCCATCAGATTGGCTAAAATGATAGAAAGGGAAAATGACAAACTGATCTAACCATTTTGGAGAGCAATCTGGGATTATGCCCAAAGAGTTATAAAATTGTGTATACCTTTTAATCCAGTAATATCACTATTACACATGTTTCCCAAGGTAATCAGGGAAAAAGGAAAAGAACCTATATGTTCTAAAATATTTATAGCACTTCTTTTTGTGGTGGCAAAGAACTGGAAATGGAGGGGATGACTATCAACTGCAGAATGGCCTAACGTGTTGTGGTATGTGATTGTGATGGAATACTGCTATGCTGAGAAGGTTGATTCTAGAAAAAAATGGAAAGACTTATATGAAATAATGAAGAGTGAAATGAGGACCAAGAGAATGATATGTATAATAATATCAATATTGTTCAAAGAATAACTGTGAATGGCTAAGCAATTTGGAGTATTATAAATATTCAAATCAACTACAAAATATCTATGAAGAAAGTGGTTATCTGATTCCAGAGAAAGAATTGATAAAAAGAAGTATGCATAATATGGTTTTACATATATACACACATGTGTGTTAAATAGTGGCCTTCTCTAGTGTAGTGCAGGGTGGGGAAAGAGGGAGGAAAGGAGACAGTTCAGAAATTAAAACATAACCAAAAAAATCAAATTATTTTTAAAGTATATATATAT
>NW_027185653.1:6995206-7010125 GCF_028583685.1 Petaurus breviceps papuanus
ATCCACTGGAAAAGTCGAAAGGGGTATGGGAGAAAATATGGGAGAGAGCAGATTGGAGGAAGGGATATACTGTGGAACTGCTATTTTGGGGCACTGGGTAGGGGAAAAATGGGGAGAAAATTTGTAACTCAAAATCTGGTGGAAATGATGTCAATCAGAAGTTAATAAAGCATTTGGAAAAAAAAGTTGAGAAGTTTAACTCTATGCTACAGGATAATATTTGAACAATGGGATTATAAAGTAAGTTTGTGTGTGTGTGTGTGTGTAGAAATTTGTCAAATTTCTGAATCCCATGCCCATGTTTAAATATTCAAATTTTCATCCAAATATTGAAATATCTGATTCATAATGATAGTCCATGAATTCAATTGCCATATATGGATATGGTGTTCTTCAAAAATATTAATAAGGTTTATGTATAGGTTTTGGAAAATACATCCTCTATTAATTTTATATTATTTAGACTTGGTATCTAAGCACACTAAGGAAATGGATGTAGTGATTACAGCACCACTTTCACGTCAATGGATTGATACAGGGGATTAAAGTATGTTTAAATGGCTTGTTATTAAAATGAATCCATAGGATTGAAGCAAGAAAGAGGAGGAGGTCCAGGCATTTTGAAGGAGAGAGAGGAATGATCATATATTGCCTTCAAAGTTAGGAAAAACATTTTATCTATCTCTATGCAGTGAACCAAGTTTACCCTAGGGCCAATTGCCTATACTTCATTACTGCTTGCCTCTGCCTCTTGTATGACTATGAGTTTTAGAAAAGTGTAGACTAGGAAGAATTTAAAATGAGTATCTCTTGGAGAGGAATCAAGAGTCAAATGGCCTGTGTTAGTAGGCTTCAACACATAAAAAGGCACTGCTGAGAAATGTTAAGTATGCCATTTATGCTTTTAGGTAACTAATTTAAAAAAGTTAAACATCCCAGGGCCAACATATATTTTGGGGGAACTGCATTAAAATATATATCTATCCTCTCCTAAGTGGATATTAATTCATCAACTGCTCTGGTTTTGGCTACCCAATCAGTTTTAAATCCAAACTGTACTGATATCTAACATTTAATGTCTACCTATCATTCATGAGATTATTAGCATTACTATTAAATGCTTTGCTGAAACATTGGTATATTATCTAATATTTATGTAACATCCACAAGAATATTAGAGTAGCTATTAAATGCTTTGTTGAAACCTAAGTATATTATTATTTATAGAATCCCCCTGATTTAGTAACTTCCTGAAAAGGAAAGGAGATTAGTTTAGCATGACTATTCTGAATGAATCCATGCAAGGGTATACTGGAGCCAGATCTTACTAGTGGTTAAATTTTCATTGTGAGCATTTACATTTTGGCAGTTGTCAAATGCTACAAATCAGGGAATGATTTATTGTTTTGTTGACTCTAAATTTGATGGAAATTGATGGAGAAAATGTTATAAAAGCAGATTAAATTTAAAAGGCTGTTATGTAATTTTGGAGAGCTGGTTCTTAAACATTTACCAACTTACCACTGGATCTATGTCTATTCTTTGTAACCAGGATAAAATGTCAGGCCATCTTTTAATCTCTTAGATCATAAGCTCCATATGGGTAGGGTCTGTGTTTCATTTAGCTTTTTATTCACAGTATCTAAACCTGGGCATGACATAGCTGGCATGATTCCAAATCTGCAGATGATGCAGTTTAGACGAAGATTTAACATGATTAAAAACATGAATGAAGAGTGATGATTAAATACAGAATAGATTTTGGGGCCAAATAAGATATGGTGGACTTTAATAGAGACAAATGTAAAGTCTTACATTTAAACTTAAAAAGTCAACTTAATGTATACAAGATGGGTGAAAATGACTAGAAAGCTCAATAGGCATCATCAATGAGATTGGGAAGTATAACATACTAATGCAGTTTTAGTCTATCTTGAGAGAGGCATAGCATTCTAGAAAAAGTTGTCTACAGTTATTTTGACTTCTCTCATTCACTTAAGTTCTTAAATCTTTGGAGTCTGCTTTTCACACACATCACTAAACTGAAATCATTCTTTCCAAAATTATCAATGATCTCTTAATTTCCAAATATTATGGCTTTTTCTCTATCCTTATTCTTGATCTTTCTATGGCATTCAACACTACTGACTTATTTTTTTCTGGTAAATACTCTTGCCTCCCTGGGTTTTGTTAGATAGTGTTCTCTCTTGGTTCTACTCTCTTTTCTGATTCATCAGCAATATCACTCTCCCTAGCTGATTATACCCTAAGGCTTTGTCCTAGGCCTCTTCTTCTTCTCTACAATCTTTGATTTGATGACTCCTTTGGATTCCATGGGTTTAATCATTGAAGACTCCCAGATACGAATTTAATGAGACCTCGTAGGTGCTTAATAAATGCTTGGTGACTGATTAACTAGGGATTGGTAGGGGCTATCACATTAGAATTAGACTCTTAAAGACCTAAGTTCAAATCAGCCTCCACATATTTACTAGCTGTGTGGCTGTAGGCAAGTTATATCACCTTTCACCTCAGTTTCTCATGTGAAAAAAAATAAGTATAATAATAGCACCCAGATCACTGATTTGTGGTGAAAATCTAATGAAATAATATTTGTGAAGTTCTTTGCAAACTTTAAAGTTCTATGTAAATTCTTGGTCTTATTATTGATAGACAATTGTCCATTTACATTGAATATCATAACCTGGAATAACCTGCAAGGACAGGCATCCTTCATTTCCTTAGTATCTGCCTTATTATGAAGAAGACTATGCATTTTTGAATGGTTATGGATTTCACTTAGAAAGCTCAATAATGTTCAAAGTTTTGATGTAATTAATATAGCCATCCCTCACTCTCTATAGGAGATCCCTTTTTCATTTGGACTCTATGCTCAACATCCACCACAAAAACAGCAAATACCTTTAACAAAAATATGTCAGCATGGTTCAGTACAAAGTATAGCAGAGTTAGGTGACCTGAGGTCAAGCCTGGACTTTTCAATTTATATTACCCATGTGACCTTAAACAGGTCACTTTAGTTTTCTTGACTTCAATTTCCTCAATTCTAAAAAAAGGGAAAGTATAGAGAAAGTGAAGGCTAGATGACCTTTAGATTTCCTGTGATTCTAAATCTATGCTTCGTGATTTATATTTCTCTTTATATTAACAATCAGAGGTTTGTCAAACAAAATTATCTCTGTAATATCTTGAGAAATGTACTACTATTTCAACATTTTCAATTCAATAAACATTTTTAAGCACCTATTGTATGCCAGGTACTGTGCTAACCCCTTAGGACACAAAAAAGAGGCAAAGGGGGGAGCTTACAATTTAATGGGGGAGATTATATGCAAATAAATATATACAAAGCAAGCTAAATAGGGAATAAATAAGAAATAGAACAAAGGCAGTGAAAGCAATAGGAGCTAGGGAAGGCTTTCTGTAGGAGGTGGAATTTTAGTTTGGACTTAAAGGAAGTCAAGAAGGTCATTTGTCAGAGTGAAGCAGGGAGATTATCCTAGGTATGAGAGACAGTGAAAGGAAATGCCTAGAGCTGAGAGATTGAGCATTTTGTTTGTGGAAGAGTTAGGAGGCCAGTGCCACTAGACTGAAGAGTGTATGTTGGCAAGTAAGGTATAAGAAGACTTGTAGGTTATGAAGGGCTTTTAATTCCAAACAATGCAATTGCAAACTGGAGGCAATAGGAAGCCACCGGAGATTGTTAAGTGGGGAGCAGGGTGGTGATATGATCAGACCTGTATTTTAGGAAAATCACTTTAATGGCTGAATGGAGAATGGACTGGAGTGCAGAGAGATTTAAGATAAGCAGACCCACCAGTTGGCTATTGTAGGAATCAAGGTGTGAGGTGATGAAGGCCTGTATTACAATGGTGGCAATGTCAGAAGAGAGACGGGATCATATTTGGGAGATGTTGCAAAGGTGAAATCAGTAGACCTTGGCAACAGCTTAGATCTGGGAAATGATAGATAGTGAAGAATTCAGGATAATCTCTATACTTTGAGTTTGAGGGACAGGAAAAATGGTGTTGCCTTTTACAATAATTGGGAAGGTAGGTGGGGGTGCGGTGAGGGGAAAGAATAAGTTCTGTTTTAGACATGTTGAGTTTAAGATGTCTATTGGAATCCAATTCTAGATGTCTGAAGGCAGTTGGAGTTGTGAGATTGGAAGTCAGCAGAGAGATTGGGTGAGGAAAGGTATATTTGAGAATCATCAGCATATAGATGATAATCAAATCCATGGGAGGGGAGCTCATTAAATCCATGAGATCACTAAGTAAAGTAGTATAGAAGGAGAAGAGAAGAGCACCCAGGACAGAACTCCATTCTGCCCTATGATCAGGGGAATGATCTGGAGGAGGATCTAAGAAAAAAGATAGAGAAGGGGTGAGAAACATCTTTTGGAAGAACAATAGTAAGTTAATATTTTACTATACCAAAAAAGAATCCGCGCTCCTTTTAGTGGGTCCTTATATTCTCTTTGCCTTTCACACAATTGTGTAACTGTGGTCTGCCACAGGATATTATTTGTTGAAGCCTATCCATTCCCTTTTAAACAATTTATTAAAGATGCTTTTAAAGAATTTTAAAATTATTCTTACTTAGATTTATAAAGATGGGGAAATAGGCCCATGAGTAAGTAATTATCATCACCATTTTTTAGTAACAATATTTATGATTTTTTTCCCTCAACCTTTTTGTTTCCTTCCTTCTTTCATATTTTGAGAATCTGTCATGGAACTCTTTGAATTTACTTGTTCTAATCCTGATACTCTGCTCATTTATGGTTTCTTTGCTGCTATTCCTACTTCTTTTTTTTTGTTTTTTGCGGGGGGCGATTGGGGCTGTGACTCAGTCAAGGTCACATGGCAAGGTTTGTGTTAAGTGCCTGAGGCCAGACTTGAACCCAGGTCCTCCTGACTCCAGGGCCAGTGCTCTATTTACTGCACCAAGTAGCAGCCCCAATTCCTACTTCTTAATGAAGCAAATCAGGGACTGTGACAGAGATCCAAATGTAGTGAGTAGTTTCACTGCAATTCATACAGAAAAAAAATGTTTTTAAATAGGAACCTTCACATATCTTTCCCATTTTTCTTCATTCTGTTTATTTCAAAATGTCCTTGTATAGGTATTTGCTAACTTGGCTACTTCCATGTTTTCAGTAAACTTGATTTTCCCTTTATTGTTATGTATTATTTTATAGGGCTGATGCTGTTCATATTTTTCCAACACTTTTCTCCTCAAGATTTTTTCCAATGAGTTCATATTTTTAACTTGCAATATACTTGTTCTCATCTCTCCAAATAGCAAGATTAAGTGTATGCAGACAGTGGTCATTTCTAGGTTCTTTTGGTCTCCTCATTGTGGAAAGTGATTTACATCAGTTAATCTTCCTTAAGAAATGGGAATAGTCTTTGTTGATGGCATGCTTTGCAAAAAAAAATCTGCTTCTTGTTTTTTTCATCAATATTGTCCGCTTTTTTTTGGCATTTCCAGGCACTACTTTTATTTTATTTTGTTTTATTTAGTTTACATCATTCATTTCCACAAGATTTTGAATTATAAATTTTCTCCCTGTCTTTCCCCTACCCACCACCCCAAAACAGCAATCCTACTGAATATGTCCTCCCCCAGTCTGCTCTTTCCCATATCTTTCCCCATCCTCCCTTGGACTTTCCAGTAGGGCAGTGTGGATCTCTATGCCCTGTCTATCTCATTTCCCAGTTACATGTAAAATAATAATAATAGTACACACACACACACACACACACACACACACACACACACACATATAAACACTTCATTTTAAAATTTTGGATTCCAGATTCTTTCCCTTCCTCCCTCATTGCTCACCAATCATTTCAATATAGGTTGTACATGTGTAGCTATGCAAAACATTTCCATAGGGGATACATTGTGAAAGACTGACTATATTTCCCCCCCTCCTATCCCATCGCCCACTTGTTCTATTCTCTCTTTTGATCCTGTCCCTTTTCAAAAGTGGGTGCTTCCAACTTCCTTCTTTCTTAGCCTGCCCTCCCTTCCATTATCGCCCCTCTCTTCCCTTTCCCCTTTACTCTCCTATAGGGTGAGATACTCTATTTAGTGTGTATATTATTCCCTCCCTAAGTCAAATTCAATGAGGATAAGGTTGACTCATTCCCTTTTGCCTTCCTCTTCTTCCCCTCCTTTGTAATAATTTTCCCTTGACTCTTCCATATGAGATAATTTACTCCATTCTGTCTCTCCCCATCTCCTCTCATTATATTCTGCACTCACCTCTTAATTTCAACTTTAAACTATCATACCTTCCTATTCAATTGGTCCTGTGCCCTCTGTATATGTCTGTACATGTATATATATATATACATATATATACACACACTCACATATATATTCATATGCCCACATACACTCCTATATAGACATAAGTATGTATATATATGTATATATATTTTTATATTTATATTCCCTTCAACTATTCTCATACTTAGCAGAGTTTCATAAGTTACAATTATCATTTTTCCATGTAAGATTGTAAATAATTCAACTCTGATAAATTCCTTATGGTTTCTTTATCCTGTTTACCTTCTCATGCTTCTCTTGCTTCTTATATCTGAATGTCAAATTTTCTATTCAACTCTGGCTTTTTCCTCAAGAAAGTTTGAATGTCATCTATTCCACTGAATGACCATATTTTCCCCTGAAAGATGATACTCAGTTTTGCTGGATAGGTGATTCTTGGTTTTAATCCCAGCTCCTTTGACCTCTGGAAGATCATATTCCAAGCCCATGGATTCCTCAGTGTGAAAGCTGTCAGATACTGAATTTTTCTGATTGTGTTCAACAATATTCAAATTGTTTCTTCCTGGCTGCTTGCAATATTTTCTTCTTGATCTGAAAATTCTGGAACCTGGCGATAATATTCCTAGAAGTTTTTGGGGGGGATCTTTTTCAGGAGGTGATCAGTGGATTCTTTCAACCTCCATTTTGCCCTCTGATTCTAAAACATCAGGGCAATTTTCCTGGAGAATTTCTTGAAGGATGATTTCTAGGTTCTTTTTTTGATCAAGACTTTCAGGGAGTCCAAAATTTTTTAATTATCTCTCCTGGATCTATTTTCCAGGTTAGTGGTTTTTCTAATGAGGTATTTCACATTTTCTTCTATTTTTTCATTTGTTTGGATCTGTTTAATAGTATCTTAATTTCTCATAAAGTCACTAGTTTCCATTTTCTCCAATCTAATTCTGAAGGAATGATTCTCTTTAGTAAGCTTTTGAGATTCTTTTTCCATCTGGTAAATTAGACTTTTTAAGGCATTCTTCTCCTCTTTGCCTTTTTGAGCCTCTTTTGCCATTTAAGTTAGTCTATTTTTTAAGATGTTATTTTCTTCTGTCATGTTGTTGACTCTCATTTAGTAATTTTCTTGCATTATTCTCATTTCTCTTCCCAATTTTTCCTCCACTTCTCTTATTTCATTTTCAAAATCCTTTTTAAGCTTCTCTATGGGCTGTAACCAGCTCTTTTTTTTCTTGGAAGCTTTTGATGCAGGAATTCAGACTTCACTGTCTTCTTCCTGTTCCACGCTTTGATCCTTTTTGTCCTCAAAATAGGAGTGTAAAGTTGGATTGCTCTGTTTGCTTTGCTTCCTTTGCTTGCTCATTTTGCCACTCAATTACTTGGCTTTTGAGCCTTTTGTCTCAGTAGAATTCTTCTACCAGAAAGGGGAGCTTTGTTCCAAGTGCTGGGTTTTTCACAGCTGCTGGAAGTATTAGTTGGGTGCCCTCTCTGAAACCTCCACACATTCTGGCAAACAACTCCTGCAACCCAGGACCTCCACCCTAGACAGCAATCCAGAGCCAAGCAGGTTAAAGCAAGAGCAATTACCCCTCAGACTGGTGCTTGGCCCCCCTACAATTTGCAGACCAGGAGCTGTGAAGCAGCCACAAGGCAGGTGGCTGCATGTCAGTGGATCCTCAGCTGCTTATCATCCAGGGGGCAAAGGCTGGTTTGTACACCTGAATTCCCAGGTCTCAAAGTCCATACTGCACTGACCCTCACTTTGGCTTAGAATTTATCATTTGATAATTCTGGAAACTGCCACAGCTGCTGGCGATCTGAAGTCTCTCCAGCTGGAAGCTGGTCAGGCCACCTTGAGGCTAAAACTTCTGGCTCATGTGGGACTGGGCTCAGCTCAAAGAGTGGTGTGCTGGCTGCTTGCTGCTGGCCTGTTGGGCGGTCCTCAGTAGGAGGTTAGCTTCTCTGTGTCATTTTGTGGGTTCTGTAGCTACAAAGTTTGTCTACAGTGATTTTTTACATAAATTGGAGGAGGTAGGGGCTGGAGCTTCATAGAAGTCCTTTTTCTACTCTGCCATCTTGACTCCACCCCTTCATCAATAGTGTCTTTAAATATATCAAGCTGGAGTTACCTCAGTAATGTACCATACTTTCTTCCTATTGTCTATCCTTTTGATTTTGCTTTAACAAGCTAGTATATGTTGTGTACAAAGAGCTAATTCAGAGTCTTATAATAATAGGACATTCATTTCCTGTCAAAGCATAATTTAGTATTCTGTTTTAGTTGGTATTCACTGTATACTCTGACTCTGCTTTGTTTTTGTTGTTGAGTCACTTCAGTCATATGTGATTCTTCATGACTCAGTTTTGGGGTTCTCTTGGAGAAGGTATTGAAGTGATTTGCCATTTCCTTCTCCAACTTATTTTATGGATAAGGAAACTTAGGCAAACAGGGTTAAGTGATTTGCCCAGGGTCAATCAGCTAGTTTCTGAGGTCAGATTTCAACTCAGGTCTTCCTCATTCCAGACTGGCACTCAACCACTGTGCCACCTAGCTACCCTGGCTACTTTTTAAAAGAAAGTATTAATGTACTATAGTTGTCTGTAAGTATTTTGCTTCCATTTTTTTGTATGAACCAAAATATTACGATTGAGTCTCCATATGACAGCTTTTCAAATATTTAAAGACTGCTAAGTCTTCCCTAAGTCTTCTCATTCCAGATTCAATACCTCCATTTTTTATAAGTGATCCTCATTTGGTATGGACTTGAGTTACATCCTGATTACTCTTCACTGCATGCTTTCCCGGTTATTAATATAATTTTTTAATGGGCTGCTCAGATTCTCAGAGAATCACAATTAGAATATTTTTCACCTGAATAAAGGAGGCAATTTCATTACATGTAGAAGTGTTGTTGAGCTCTAGCTCAAATGACATATTACCAGTGAAGGTTTGTGCAGGGAAAGCAATCTAAAGAGTACTTCTGGGAGAAATAAGTTAAAAGAAATGTGCTAGGCAAGGCATGCCACGAGATAGGTGGATAACTGATAGAAAGCACAATTTTACAATGTCAAGAGATCTAATGGAAGATCTCCAGCAAATTGAGTGGCTCCCTTGTAGAGGGTTTTTTGTTTGTTTGTTTTAGGAAGACATAGACAAGGTTTGTGAAGGATGAAATGACATGATAAATTGCTTTAGTAAATTAGGTTTACCCAAATTACATGGTAAATTAAGTTATTAAGACTAATCAACTGTCGTCCTCAATGTATCTCTGAACAATGATATTTTGCCTGGCCAGTTCTCCAATGGTTAGCATATACCTACCCTTTGCCTAGATTCCTCTTTCTCAGTTATTCTGAGCCTCCATCCACTGAAATAGAAACTATAAATATAAATTTGAGATACCTACTTCTCTGCCACTCCCATTCACCTGATCCCTTTTCTCCCTCCAAATGTCCCACTCCAAATTTACCCACTTCTACTGTGCTCACTGGAATATGTGCTCCATAATTAACATACTTTTCATTTTAAACCTTTTCTATCATCACTCATTCTATCTTGTGCTCTCACTTGATGATATTTCATACCTGTCCACACTTTTCAGTACTGGCTTTACTTTCACTCATATTCCCAAACTCACTCACTGATCATGGTAAGGGAGTTGGAATGGTCTCCAGTGAAAGTTCCAGACTTTCCTTCTACTACTATCATTAAGTAACTTCTCCATTGATGTTCACATTATTTAAGTTTATCATCTGATCCAGATCCTGGTTTCCATTATTTATCAGCCCCGTGGCATTATTCTTCTTTTCTTAATGAGATCAAGGTCTGACTCACAAACTTTCTCTTTACCTATTCCCATCCTAAGACAGTTCAACACCCATATTGATGCTCTCAAATGCCCTAATTTCCCTGTCTTCATTTTACACAATTGGCATGACCTACTCCTCTATTCTAACTCTGTTACACACAGAAACGATCATATCATTGATATTGCTATCATTCACAAGTCAACAGGTATTTATTGATTAGTAACTATATTCCAGACTATCTTCCAGGTACTGTGCTAAATGGTGGGAATACAACAAAAGTAAAAACAAACAAAGAAACAAACAACTTTGTTTAAAAGGCACTCACAGGTGTTACACTTCCATATTCATTAATTCTAAAGCTCATTCTGGTCATAGGATGTTATCATGCTATCTTTTCCTTTGTAATAGTAATCTCTAATTTCTCTACCCCTCACAACATCAGCTATTCCAAAAATTTTCATCCCTCCTCAAGTCTCCCTCTCCAATTTTCAGCTGAGAATCTAATCTCATCCTTTACAAAAAGGTCATTTGATAAGTGCTCCTTCTGCATCACTTTTAATGTCACTATTATTGCTACAAATTCCCCCAGGTTACAATCTCTGATCTATCACTGTATCTCCTTCTCTAGTCCTGTTTCTTATCTGGGGAAAAATATTTATTATTAATTAATATTGTTTGAACCTAGCTTTATGTAGCTAAAAAATATCTAATCTAAAGCATTACTGTAAAGGCCAGGTTGACCTCAGAGGTTTCTGGGGAAACAAGAGACTACTATAGGCAATGCTTAGATCCTACCCAAGTCTTGTTTTGGATCAACCCAGGGCTTGGCTCCACCCCAAAACCTTTTGTTTTTAGGTCTGCGCAACAGCTTTTGTCTTTGCCCCAGTGTTATTGAATGTTTATACCTATATATGTTGATATACATCTCAAGCAACCTTTTCTACTTGGTCAGCTGCCTGTCCACACACTCTTGTTTTAACTATATAATGCAAACTTTACAGAGACTCAAGAGAGGAAGCCACACCTTTTCCCAGCAATCTATCCTGAGCCAAATGACTTAATAAAATTCTTTTCAAAGCTTTTTCAGGTTTTGGAGTTGGTTCTTGACTGACAGTCATCAAGAAATGAAGTTCCTCTCTTTGCTAAACCAAAGTCCTCTCCATGTATCTTTGACTTTATTCCTTTCCCATCTTCTCTAGCAGTTTGCCCCATTTGTTATCTGTAATCTCTCCAGTGTTCAGTCTTTTCATATCTACCAGTTAATTTCCTCTTGCTTACAAACATGTTTATGTATTTTTCATCTTATAACAAACAAACAAAAAGCCAAAGCCTTACCTGATACTCCTTACTCTCTTAGCTATTCTCCCCTCCTGGTCTACACTCCTTGAGAAAGTAATTTACCTTTATAGCCTACACATTTTCTACTCCCCATTGATTCTAAACCCTTTGCAATCTACCTTCCAACTTCATCATTTAACTAAATCTGCTTCCTTCTAAGTTACCAATTCATCTCCTAAGTGTGAAAATGAATAGAATTTTCTTAATCTTCAAACTTTTTGATGTCTCTCCAAATTTTGACACAAACTTCTCCTAAATAACCTCTCCTTTCTATATATTTTTTGGATCAACTGCTCTCTTCTGGTTCCCCCACTCATCAGTCTCTTTTGTTGGGTCTTCATCCAGATCGTTACCACTTGACCACTAATTGTGGGTATCCCCCAAGGCTCTGTCCTGGTTTCTTTTCTCTTTTTCCTTCATACTTTTTTGCTTAGTGAATTCATCAGCTCATATGCGCAGAGTAATCATCTTCATGCATATATTTCCCATAGCTCTATATCCAGTCCTAATTTATCTCCTGACCTCCAGCTTGTGATCAACAACTACTATTTGGGCCTCTCAAAGTGGATTCCTGTAAGCAACTAATTCAATATATCTAAAAGAAAACTCATTTTCTTTCCCATTTCTGGGAAATTCCCAGGGAGTAGACTTTTTTTTTGTCTTGATCCCAAACTACATAACTAGGATGAATGCATAATTCTTGCAAAAGGACAAATTTAAGCTTACTATAAAAATTTTCACTATATAAAAAATAGCTCTCCATAAGTAGAGGGTTTACCTCAAAGTTAATGGGACCCATATTACTAGCAGGAAGGGAAAGAAAATGACAGAAAAAGTAGATACACATTTCTATAATGCCCATAATGTCTAGAATAGGTATTGTGCTTAGTGTTTTTTTTTTTTTTACTTACATAACTTCATTTAATCCCTACAAAAATGTCGTAAACTAGGCGCTATTAATTATTCCCATTTTCAGTTGACTTAATTAAGGCAGAGTTTAAGTGACTTGCCCAGGGTCATACAGTTAGTTAAGTGTTTAGGCCACATTTAAACTCAATGTTTCCTGACTTTTATCACAGTTCTTTTGATATTCATTATACCACTAGATGCTTCTTAAAGCAGAAGCTGAAAAATCGCTTGTCAAGTGTATTTTAGAAGGAATTGCTATTCAGATACAGGTTGAATTGGAATTAGGAAAATTTTTAATTCAGTAATTTTATTGTTTTAAATATAATCAATTAATGAAAAAGTATTTTTTAGCGTATGAAAAATATTTAAGTGAGCAGAGTTAAGATGGCAGAGTTGAAACAGGAATTCTGTGTGGCTCTGGCTGCCACCTCCGCCAATTCTTGTAAAAAATGACTCTAGACAACCTTTGGAGCTACAAAACCCACAAAATGACCAAGGAAGAGAAGCTAACATCTCACTGAAGACAGCCCAGCAGACCAGCAGGAAGGGGCCAGCACAGCACTCTGGGAGATGAGCCCAGCCCCATGAGAGGAAGAGGTTTTAGCCTTAGGGCAGCCTGACCAGCCACTGGCTGGAGGGACTTCAGTTCACCAGCAGCTATGGCAGTTTCCAGAATTATTAACCCATAAATAACATAGACAAAGTGAGAAGTCAGTGTAGACTTTGCAGGAACAGGGAGTTCAGGAGTTTCATCTGGCCTTTGCCCCCAGGGCGAGAAGCAGCTGAGGTGCTGTAGCCATCCTACTTCAGAGCTCCTGGACTGCAAATTGTAGGGGGACCAAGCAACCAGTCTGAGGGGTTATTGCTCTTGCTCTAACCTGCTTAGATCTGGATTGCTGTCTAGGGTGGAGGTCTGTGGTGCGTGACCAGTTTGCCAGAGCATGTTGAAGCTTCAGAAAGGATGCACATCTAATAGCTCCAGCAGCTATGAAAACTCCAGCATTTGGAATAAAGCTCCCTTTTCTGGTAGCAGAGTTCTACTGTGGCAAAAGGCTCATAAGTCAAGTAATGAGTAACAACATGAGCAAGTAAAGGAAGCAAATCAAACAGAGCAATAAAACTTTACACTCGTATTGAGGGGACAAAAAGGATCAAAGCATAGAACAGAAGGAAGACAGTGAAGCCTGAACTACTGCACCAAAAGCTTCCAAGAAAAACAAGAGCTAGTTACAGGCCACAGAGGAGCTTAAAAAGGATTCTGAAAACCAAATAAGAGAAAAGGAGGAAAAATTGGGAAGAGAAATGAGAACAATGCAAGAAAACTATGAATTGAGAGTCAACAACCTGACTGAAAAAAATAACATCTTAAAAATAGACTAACTCAGATGGCAAAAGAGGCTCAAAAAGGCAAAGAGGAGAAGAATGCCTTAAAAAGCAATATTTGCCAGATAGAAAAAGAATCTCAAAAGCTCACTGAGGAGAATCATTCCTTCAGAATTAGATTGGAACAAATGGAAGCTTTTGACTTTATAAGAAGTCAAGATACTATTAAAAAGATCCAAACAAATAAAAAATACAAGACAATGTGAAATATCTCATTGGAAAAACCACTGACATGGAAAATAGGTTCAGGATAGATAATTTTAAAATTATTGAACTACCTGAAAATCATGATCAAAAAAAGAACCTAGAAATCAAACCAGAGGGCAAAATAGAGGTTGAAAGAATCCGCTGATCTCCTCCTGAAAAAGATCCCCAAAAGAAAAATCCTAGGTATATTATACCCAAGTTCCAGAATTCCCATATCAAGAAGAAAATATTATAAACAGTTAGGAAGAAACAATTTTAATATTGTGGAAACACAATCAGGATAACACAGGATCTGGCAGCTTCTACAATGAGGGATCAAATTACTTGGAATATGATATTCTGGAAGTCAAAAGAGCTGGGATTAAAACCAAGAATCACCTACCCAGCAAAACTGAATATCATGTTTCAGGGGAAAATAAGGTAATTCAGTGGAATAGAGGACTTTCAAGCATTCTTGATGAAGAAGCCAGAGTTGAATAGAAAATTGGATATTCAGATACAAGAAGCAAGAGAAGCATGAGAAGGTAAACAGGGAAAAGAAGTCATAAGGAACTTATCAAAGTCGAACTATTTATGTTCCTATATGGAAAAACAATAATTGTAACTTAGTAAACTTTTCTCATTATGAGAACAGTTGAAGAAAATATAAATGTGTGTGTGTATATATATATATACATATATGTATACATACATGTATATCCATATAGAAGGGTATATGGGCATATGAATACATGAGTGTGTGTGTGTGTATGTGAACAGGTATACATCGACAGAGGGCACAAAACCAAATGAATATAAGGGATGATATTTAAAAGGTGAAATTAAGAGATGAGAGAGGAATATAATGAGAGGAGTTGGGCAGAGACAGAATGGAGTAAGTTATCTCATATAAAAGAAGCAAGGGAATACTGTTACAATTAAAGGGAAGAACAGGAAGGCAAAAGTGAATGA
>NW_027185653.1:7010525-7075927 GCF_028583685.1 Petaurus breviceps papuanus
TGAGAGAGGAATATAATGAGAGGAGTTGGGCAGAGACAGAATGGAGTAAGTTATCTCATATAAAAGAAGCAAGGGAATACTGTTACAATTAAAGGGAAGAACAGGAAGGCAAAAGTGAATGAGTCAACCTCATTCTCATTGAATTTGTTTTAGGGATGGAATGACATACAAACTATATAGGACATCTCACCCTACCAAAGAGTAGTGGGTAAGGGGATGGGAGGGGGGGATGATGGAAGGGAGAACAGAATGAGGAGGGAAAGAAGTCAGAAGCACCCACTTTTGAAAAGGGACAGGATCAAATCAGAAAATAGAACAAGTCGGGGGTGGGATAGAATGCAGGGAAATATAGTCAGTCTTTCACAATATATCCACTATGGAAATGTTTTGCATAGCTACACATGTACAACCTATATTGAATTGCTTATCTTTCTAGTAAGGGTGGGTAACAAGGGAGGAAGGGAAAGAATCTGGAATTCAAAGTTTTAAAATCAAATGTTATATATATATATATACACACTATTATTACTATTACTTTTCATGCATCTGGGAAATAAGATATACAGACACTGGAGCATAGAGATCTACCCTGCCCTATTGGAAAGTCAGAGGGTGTATGGGGGAAGATATGGGAGAGAGCAGATTCGGGGGAAGGGATATTCAGTGTGATTGCTATTTTAGGGGGGTGGGTATGGAAAAATGGGGAGAAAATTTGTAACTCAAAATCTTGTGGTAATGAATGATGAAAAATAAAAAATAAAAAAGAGAGAAAAAAGAAAATGATTTAGCCCTATTCAAAACATATATGAATTTTATCTGTATCTCCATCTCTTTTAGATCTCTGTCTCTTTCCCACTCTCTCCATTCTCTGAGATGCTGTTTTCAGTGAGTTCTCTTCAGTTTTGTTCTCCTACTAGCACATAAAACATTGATGAATTTGTTCTCATGAAAGTGGAATTGACAGTACAAATAAACCATTATATTAATTCACATATAGACCCAAAACAGTGAGACATACTAGCAACTATTAACTATCAAATCTCTGCCCTAATTTAGGCAATACTTCCCCCCTGTTATATAGACAATGAGTTTTTTTTTAACAGTTCAGATAATATGGACCAGATTAATATAACAGTCTCTCTTGGACATAAGAATCTAGAACCAGATGAGATTATTTAGTTATCAGGACATCTGTACAATGAATCAAATCCAACACCCATCAAAAAGTAAGAAACAGGAACAGCAGCAACCCCCCCCCCACACACACACACACATAACAGAGTTGAAACAGGTGTCTATATCTTGATCCCAACAGGTTTCTTTCATTGTGTCAGGCTTCAAACCCTCAATGACACACTATAATGATAGCTCATTAGCTCCTCATTTGGCCAAAAACCCCAAATGAAACTAAAGTCACTTCTACCAGTACAAACACCTTAAAAATTAGCGGAAAAATTCAGCTATTTTTAAAAAATATTTTGCTAGCACAATGTCTAAAAACTGTATAGTTAGTAGTACTTAAGAAAGTTCTTTCTTTACATAAGAAAATTGAAACTAAATTCCAAACTTATAGTAATTTCAAAGAAGCCCAAATCCTTAGTGTTGGAAGTCTCAGTGGCAATCTAGTATAATCTATACAATAATCAACCCCGCCCCCCTCAACCTAGTATGTGCCTGACAAAATCACCTAGACTTTGCTAGAGGTCTACAATGACATTAATGTGCAGGGATCTCATGCTAATTCTGCATACTGTTATTATATTTTTTAAATGGGGTAGAAGTAGTGGAGTGAGGAGGAACATGAAACAAGAGATATGCACAAACATAAAAACAAAGATCAGGAGGAGAATTTATTAGGGAAAGTATATGTCTATAGATGTATGTTTATATGTGTACATAAGGATGTGTATCTCTATAGAAATATATCTGCACTTAGTTGTAATGTTTGGGAGGTGGGGGGAGAGGCAAGGAGCAAGGACAAAAAAAAAGACCAAAGTAAAAAGTGCACAGTGGAGAACAAAAGAAAATGGACAAGGAAGCAAAGAAAATATGGACAGTTCTCAACACATCATGTAGTATTTAGTATACAGGCTTTCTTGAAATAAAAATTTCTTGTTAAATGTTTTGCATCTTCATGTTCTGATATGCACATGACATGCTTTTTATCTCTTTTTTGTATTTAAGTTTATGATATGTTTCTTTTTTCTTTTCTCTATTCTGTATTTGTGTTCTGGTGTTTGAGTCTAAAATAAAATTTTAAAAAGTTTTTCTTATGTTAACATTAAACTTGACTCTTTTTAACTTCTACTCACTGCTCTGTCCTACGTAATAAAACAATGAGTTTAATCCCTTTTCCACTTAAAAATTCATCATTTGCCCCATTTTCCCCAGGCTTAGCAGCCTCATTTCCTTCACCATTCCTCAGATGGCATAATCTCAAAGTCTTTTGTCATTCAAGTTATTCTCCTCTGTACCATGCTCCAGTTTGTAAATATGCTTCCTAAAATATGTCTCCTAAAGCTCAGAGTAACACTCTCTTATTAGTTCATGTACAAGCTTGGCCCTTGCTTTTAAATCATATTATTTCTGATAATGTCTCTATTAATAATTCCTGCTTTAGATAAGGAGCATCTAAGATAGCAGGTACCTCTACCACACGATCACTGAATAAAAATGGGGTGTTTCCAAAGAACACAGAGGAGGCAGTGGAGTTTTGGGACTCCAGCTTTTAACAGTTCATTCTTGATCTGTTCTGACAGGAAGGACAGGAAGACAGCTTCAGAAGGGTTAATAATCTTATTCTAATGTAGTCTTCTCAGAAAGGTTGCTGATAATGGGCACTCCCTAATCACCCTTCTCACTGGGGTGGGAGAGAAGGGGGGTCACTACCCCTATATCTCAGTGGAGCGAATTGAAACAGGAACATCCTGTGCACTACCCGAAATTCCCTCAAACCTCAGTGGGGGCTGGTTGAGGCAGGTACATGCATTTCTCTATGCATTGCCCAAAGCCCAACTGATCAATGACCACTTGCTTTATAGGGCACCAAAGAAGGCATCTTGCCAACATTAAGCTCACAGTTTAACTTTAGCAATATCATCATTCTGCACAAGGGTAGTAAATATCACATTTTGTCACCCATTATCTCACTTCTCAGTCTCAGCAGCATTACCTATCACTATGGTTCTAGGAATTACTATTCAGATCCTTGAGACTATTCTGGGAGTTATTATATAATACCTGGCATTGCCATGGCCAAGGATCTGGAGAAACTAAACCTTTAAAGGGTAACAAAGTCCTCCTTAAATACAATGGGATATCCCACTTCAAGATGACTTAGCATTCAAGATCACTAACATAAACCAGGTACCATTAGGGATTATGCTATTCATGCACACAGGGTTACCTTAGAGTTAAATATCAACTCCCCTGGTACATTTTTCTTCTTGTTCAGCTCTTTCAGTCATGTGTGACTGTTTGCAGCCCAGTTTGGGGTTTTCTTTGCAAAGAAACTGGAGTGTTCATTCTTTCCTTCTCCAGTTCATTTTAGTAGATGAGGAACTGAGGCAAATAATGTTAAATGACTTGCTCAGTGTCATGCAACTAGCAAGTATCTGAGGCCAGATTTAAACTCATGAAGACATGTCCTTTTGACTCTAGACCTGGCACACTATCCACTATACCACCTAGATACCCCTAAAGGCTTGTTTACAGATGATTTTTTTTGATGGATAGAAAGCATGGACATTTAAAAATAGCAAAGAATAAAGATAAGAATATTTGAAGTTACAAAGCAAACCAATTGCAAAATGATGAATTTGCTTAGTTTTTACAAAAAACAACAACACGTAACGTGGACTATCATGTAATCTTTATCATTTGATGTGATTTCTCTTGCAATGCTAATATTTTCATTTTTTTCTTCAGAGTGACTGAAGGAGATGTACAATAATCTTGTTTGTAACTTCAATTTGAAATGGAGAGCCTTGAAAGCTGCTGACTTACTAACATCTCTTTTCCAAGCGGGCTCCATTTCTTTCCAAAGATTTTTTCCCCCCAGGTTAATTTCAATAAAGGACTCAATTCAAACTTGCAGCAGTGATTCCTTTATAAGTAAATGTTTTTCTTCATTGTATTTCTGTCGAAATTCCTGCTTTGTTTCAGCAAAAGGATTAAAACTCATTGAGTATTCTCACAAACTTCAAAAATTACATAGCTTTTTACAATATCACATGATTGTCTGACTGACAGTCTAAATAATTGAATGGGAATTTTCTTGTTGCTGCCAGTATTTGAATAAGATGACTTGACAGAGCAATTAATCACAGTTCTTAAGAAGAATAGTTGGCTTCTTTTTTTCTTCAGATAGTATCTCTCACATTTTGCATGTACATTCATTCAAACCCACATTCCCAGGCATACATAAATATTCACTTTTTTATGAAGCTGCTAAATACAAATACAAAACATATAATTTTTCTATGTAAGTCTATATCGAGGAAACACAAATTAATTTTAAATTGAAGAAAGCAAAGTCAATAGGCCTGAAATTTGTGTGAGATGTTACACAACAGGCAATTGACTGTCACAATAAACTGCATGCCAATCAACATAGGAGGACTTTAATTTATAAATAAAACCTAAGTAATGATTAAATCGATAGTTTTTGAAGAATCCGGGAAGACTTCTATGAAATGATACAGAATGAAGTAAGCAGAACTAGAAAAATTCATGTAATGACAATATCATAAAGAAAATTAACTTTGAAAGATTGGAGAAATCTGATCTATGCAACAATAATCTAAAAGTCCAGAATATTGAGGATTAAACATGATATCCTTCTCCTGACAGAGAAGTTATAAATATAAAATGAAGAAAGAGACATTTATTTTTAAGCATGGTTAATGTGGAAATTTATCTAGATGAATTATGCATGTTTATGATGATAGTTTTATCATTTTGTTTTGTTTTGTTTTGATTTTTTTCAGTGGGAGACCATGGAAAGGGTGGATTATAAAGTGCATGTAAAATAATCAAGTAAAAACATATAATTACATGTAGATGTATATATATATACACACACAAACAAATATATAAATATATTTATAGATACATAAACATGTATGTATATGTGTATATATATATATATATATAAACAGTAAAACTTAGGGGTTAGGATATAGACATAAAATACAGCTTGTGCATAGATAGTTTTTAAAAGTACCCATTTAGACTTTATATGAAAGTTAGATCATTGATGCTTATCATTTTGGAGTCTCAGGTCGGTACGAGAACACTTTAGAAGAAACACAATATTTGTAATCAGAAAGCCTAGAATCCCTATTGGGATTTACTTGGTGTGTGGTTATTGCCAAGGCCCTTCACTACTCTGGTTTCCTTCCCCTATCCCCCATTTCTAAGGAGGAGTTAGCAATACTTGCACTGTCTGCTAACAAAGTTGTTTTTTTTAAAGGGGGTGGTGCTTAAAGTGCTATAAGTGTGAAGTAATGATGCTAATTATGATTATGTGATGAAATAGAAAATAAACAAAAATTCAGAAGGGTCCTGAAGCAGTGTAGAACCAAGAAACACTCAGCATCAAAATTCAAAAACTCAACTGCAAAGCTGTGACAAATGAAAGTTCTGAGATACATAATTTTTGGTTAAATAATAATCAATTTTATTAATTATACCTGGAAAATAATTAATAAAATGAGGTCAATGGCTTTCCTAAACCAAATGTCTCTTATTGAGGCTGCTTGAATGTTTAAATACTTTCAGAAAAGTTGGGTATACCTAAGGATGCAAATAAACTCTGATTGATTTACAATCTATGAGGGGGTGGATGAGGTGGACTGAAAGCCTTCAACTGCTTCTGCAAAGGACAAGACTCATCTACCTTCAGCTATCTGAAAAAAGGCATTCTCTATCCCATCAATGAACAATGAATAATTGTGGGGTAAGAATTCCACCTTGATAAGATTCTCTTTGTAAGGTCTTCAAGTAGCCCAAGATTGTGAGGCAAGTACCCAGTAGATTTTGTGCAATCTCAGCTATCAGCAATGTCTTTCACAAGGACTTGGCATTTAATGAGGTAATAGAAAGGAAAAATTTTAATCCTAATTTAATAATTGATTATTAATATAAGAGAAGTAAACATTTCTCTTGAAGCAATGTATCATCAGATAATGTGCATGATTACAGACCCAAAGCTATAATCAGTCAAAATTTATTACCATGGACTTGGACTATACCAGCATTATCCTCTCTGCAAAGAAGGTATCTAATGGCACCAGTAGAATTGGATTTGATAAGAGCCTGCTTTGTGCTAAGCACTTTAGTAGACATTGGACATACAAACACAAAGAATGAAATAGTCCCTACTCACAAGGAATTTAAGGACTTTATCTTCTAATGGAGAAATTTAGATTATAACCTGTCCTATTTTAATATAAATTGCTGGAGGGAGGGGAGTATTTCATTTTTTTGTAAATCTAGAAAAGTAATGCAGTTGCTATATGAGGCAACATAACACAATTTCTCTCAAGAGAATCTGGCCAGTGATGTCTGTTCAACACTTGGTGGCACAGAGGTCATGGTTATTGAATGACTTTAATTCAAGTACCTAGCCTCAGACAAACTACATCCTAGGATACTAAAAGAACCAGTGAATAAAATGTTAACCACTATTGTTGACTTCTAAAAAGAATTATGGCAAAAGAGAGGAATAGAGGGCATGAGATATAGAAAGACTAATTTTCAAAAAGAGGGCATAGGGATTCTTTAATCCAGTGACCTTGATTTCAATTATGGGCTAAATATAAAAAATTAGTTTTTAAAGAGATGGTTTGTTTGTTTTTAAAAAGGGGAGAGGAGGGGTGGCTGGGGTGCAGTTGGGGCAATAAATAGAGCCCAGGCCCTGGAGTCAGGAGGACCTGAGGTCAAATTTGACCTCAGACACTTAGCACTTACTACTCCTGTGACACTTAACCCCAATTTCCTACCTTCAATTTCCCTGCCTTCCTACCTCCAATAAAAGTAAAAAAAAAAAAAAGAAAAGAAAAGAAAAAATTAATTTAAAAAAAGTTAAAAGGGGAGGGGCAATCATTTCTAGGAAATGACTAAATACATTTTCTTATTCATCAAAATCCTAGAATATTAGAGAAATGAAATTACACAGAGTCTACATATGTATCATGAAATAAAATAGACACACACAGTTGGGAAAGTAGAGGATTTCAGTTGAGCAGGGTAGCTACAGCAAAGATGTAAGATTTTTCAAGTAATAGTGTTGAGCTTTAGGATTTAGGGGTGCTTGAGACCCCAAAATAACAATGGTGGAATTGAGGTTAGACTCCAAGGATGGGATTAAAGGTGGGAAATAGCTGAAGACTACCTGGTGATGAGAGACAATGGAGGGCTAGGCTAGTTTAAGAGTAACCGAGATTTGGACCTAGTTATATTGAAAGACTTATGGTCTCAGGAACATGCCTCATTAAGTGGAAAGATTCAGTCAGAGTTCAAGGTGTTTTCCAGATCAGTAGGGCTGGTCCATAGAGTTCACAGCGTAATGTTCAAGAAGATGGGATAAAGGAGGGGGCCACTTTGTGAAAAAACTAAAGAGGAGCTTATATTTCACCCAACAGTCAATAGGATGCCAATGAAGTTTATTGGGTAGGAAAATTACATGGTAAAACCCATGCTTTTGAAAAATTACTTGAATAGAGAGTATGTAAAGATTGGAGAGGCAATTTGGAGTTAGGAACCAAATTAGAAAGATCAAGTAGAAGATTGGTTGCTATGTGATTTTAGAGAGAAGAGGACCATGGTGACAGAACATTGCTTTTTTTGTAATTTCTTTTTAGTTTCCAACATTTACTTCCATAAGATTTTGAGTTTTAAATTTTCTGTCCCTCCCTCTATTCTCCCCTTCTCAAGAAGGCATGCAATATGATAAAGGCTCTACTTACACATTCATATTAAATGTACTTTCAAATTAGTCATGATGCAAAAAAGAATTAGAACTAATGGTAGGAACCACAAGAAGGAGGAAACAAGGCAAAACAATCGAAGAAAAGGAGAGCAAAGTGCCTGCATTCAGACTCCGAAGTTCTTTGTCAGGGTATGGATAGCATTTTCCATCATGAGTCTTTTGGAGTTTTCTTAGATCTTTGAATTACTGAGAAGAGCTAAATCTATCAAAGTCAGTCATCACACAATGTGGCTGTTACAGTGTACAATGTTCTCTTGGTTCTGCTCATTTCACACATCATCAGTTCATATAAGTTTTTCCAGGATTTTTGGAAGGCCTCCTGCTCATCATTTCTTATAGCACAGTAGTATTCCATTACATTCACATACCACAACTTGTTCAGTCATTCCCCAATTGCCATCCCCTAAATTTCTAATTCTTTGCTATCACAAAAAAAGAGCTGTTATAAATATTTTTGTACATGTGGGTTCTTTTCTTGTGTTTATGATCTCTTTGGGATACAGACCCAGAAGTGGTATTTCTGGGTCAAAGGGAATGCACAGTTTTATAGCATTTTGGGCATAGTTCCAAATTACTCTCTGGAAGGGTTGATCAGTTCACAACTCTACCAACAATGCATTAGTGCTCCAATTTTCCTACATCTTCTGTAACATTTATCATGTTCTCATTTGTGACAGCACAATCTACTATACAAATGTCTCTGTGTTTCTGTGTGTGTGTGTGTGAGGGGTAGTGATGGAAGAGGGGAAGATAAAATTTTCTCTTTAATATGAATAACTTCATTTTATAATGTCTCCATTTACTGTAAATGGGCACTTACATTTAACTTCAACAAGTGCAATAGCCCAAATCTAAGATAACATTTAATAGAATAAATTTAAAATCCTATGTTTGAGCTCAAAATACTAATTGCAAAAGTACAGGATATTAGGGATAAGACTAGATACAATCAGTGTGAAAAAGAACTGGATGCTTTAATTGACTGCATGCTCAAAATGAATAAAAAAATTTAACATGGAAGCTAATGAGATCTATATTAACTGAAATACAGTGTACAGAATATTCTTATTTTACATGGCCATAGTCAGATGGCATCTGAAGCTTTGTGTTTAATTCTAGATACTACATTTTAGGGAAAAAAATAAAAACCAAGAAAAACAACTTTCTGAACTTAGAAAGCATCTACAAAAGAAAGATCTTTTCTAGAAAAGATGTGCCTGAGTGACTAGAATTCATGCTATAGAAACAGAGCTATTAAGGAAATTGCTGTTAAGTATCCTCATCATGAACCTCAGTTAATTCTGCCCCCCCCAAGTTTTATTAATGTTTGCAATAAGAAAACATTTGTTTGTTTGTTTTAAATAGGTCATCCACAGCAGAAATTCATCTTCAGGTAACATTTTCACTTGATGTTTCTCACAAGCTATGAATCATATGAGAAAAGTGAGTCAGACACATAAATATGCTCAAAGCAACATTGGCAGCAAATTCTCATAATCTACAACAAAAGTAATTAAATACTAAGAATGTTAAAGTCAGTGATACACCTCTGTAGCAACTTCAAAAAAAGAAGCAGTGATTTTAGTTTTAGGATGATCTGAGACCACTAGCAGTTTTCCATACATAGTGCATTGACCTCAAAAAGAATAAAAATTTATATATATATTCCTTTTTATTCAGTTTTAGACTAATGCTAAAGCTTAAATACATAATAAGAAAAGAAAAAGAAAAACATTACAAACCAAAATATTAAACTTAAATATAAAAAAAGAAAAGAAAGAAATGTCACAGAAGAATGTAGGGGAAGATTCAGAACATATAGCAATAACTTTCCATTTCAAGAAAGTCTATATATTAAATACTGTGCATTATGTTGAAAGCTGTCTATCTTTGTTACCTGTAGGTTTCTTTTCATTCTCTGCTATATACTTTTTACTTTCTTCTTTTTTCTCTCCCTCCCACCTCCTCAGGCTACAGTTAAGCATGAATATATTTATTTATAGATATTGATATATACATATACCTACACATATATACGTACATACATATATACATACACACATAAACATATACTATTTTCCGAGAGATTCTATGCATACTCTGTTTTTGTTTGTTCATTTCTTTTTTTTCCTATCCAAACTCCTCTACTTTACTTCTACCTGCTACCTTGCCCTCATGCTACTTAACCTACTTCCCCCTACAACAATCCCTCACTTATCCTCCCCCATCCCATACATCAAAACACCCTTTTGTATATCCCTTTGACCTATTACCTTACCCTCCCCTCTAAAGATCTCTCCTTCATCCTCTCTCCCCTCCCTATGCCCTTAAGAGATTTATTTTGTTTTATTTATTTATATTATTTATTTTTATTTCTTTCTAAATTTAGATTTTGATACTCTTCTATATTTATATGTATTTTCCCCTCTTGAACTCATTCCCAATGAGAGTAGTTTTCCAGAACTAACAGCTCCTTCTCCCCCATCTAATTCCTCTGTATTGGTCCTTCCTCTGGTACCTCATTTGTATAAGATAATTATTCTTTTAACTGTTCTTGAATGGTTTTACTTTTTGAAGCCATAACATACTCAGGTCTACCCCAATCTTTCATATAAAATAAATTTTACATTTTACCTACATAAAAGGTAAGTAATCTATCCTTATTGAGTCCCTTGTATTTAGTCATTGCTATATACCTTATATTTCTCTTGGTTCTTATATGTCAAATCTTCTATTAAGTTCTGGGTTTGTTTGATTTTTTAACAATGTCCTGAAAGTCCGACAATTCACTAAATATCCTTTATTTTTTTTCATTTGGAATTATGCTTAGCTCTGCTGGGTATGATATTTTTGGCCAGAAGTCCAGTTCTTTTGTTTTTCAACATATGGTGTTCCAAGGCCTGTGATTTTTTATTGTTGCCAATGCTAGGCCTTATATGATTCTAATTGTGCTACTGCCACATGTAATTTTATTTTCCTTTTTTACTTATAATATTTTGTCCTTGAGCTGGAAGTTTCAGAATTTGACTATAATATTTGTGTGAATTTTCCTCATACGATATCTTTCAGGAGCTGATCAGTGGAATTTTTCTATTTCTACTTTTTCCTCTTGTTGTAATACTTCAGGACAATTTTCTTCAATTATTTCTTGTATTATTATATCAAGATTCTTTTTTTTTATCATAGTTTTCAGGTAGTCAAATTATTCTTACATTTTCTATTCTTGACCTGTTCTCCAGACCAACTGTTTTTCTTATGAAATGGTTCAAATTCTCTTCTATTTTTCCATTCTTTATATAATATATTTTAATTTCTTCATCTCTTTTAACTTCACTGCTTCCCCTTACCCAATTCTGATTTTCAAGGAGTCATCTTCCTCCTTAAGGTTTTGGATCTCCTTTTCTAATTGGCTGACTTTCTTTTCATAATCTTGTTTTTCTTGGATTACTCTTACTTTTCTTTTTAGTTTTTCCTCAATTTCTTTCATTTCACTTTTAAAGTCTTTTTTTAAGTTCTTCAATGAATTCTTTTCACATTACTCTTTAGGGCAGAAGAGGGTTTCTTTGCTTCAGTATGCTTCTCTGAAGACCAATCCCAGTCTTCTCTATTCCCATCATAGCTCTCTATGGTTGGCTTCCTTCTCCTTTGCCTCTGCATTTTTTTTCTACTTATAATACCTTAATTTTAATAATTATCTCTAGTCCTATAGTATGGAGGATAGTACCTCTAACCATAGACCCTCTTCACTTCTCCCCTCTGACCTTAAACTCAAATCAAAACCCCCAGCTTCCTGAAAGTGCCCACAGCCAATGGCATCCCTGCCCCACTGCTTCTGCACTCACAGGGTGTGTGCTGATTGCTTAGCACAACTGGGTCTGGCATTTCTTGTCAGTAAAAGTCCTCAATCTTCCTGGACTCAGATACCCAATTCCCCTCTCTCTCCTGGGGTAAAAGTTTCTATGGCTGGGCCTGAGGCAGTATCCCAACCCAGCTAATCCTAGGGTTTGTGACATTGTTTAAGCAGTCCCTAGACTGGATGTGTTTACTCTTTACTGGGAGGAAACCTCATCTTGGGATTTTTTCTTCAGATCTTGTCTGATTGTCCCAGGAGGACCCCTGTTCTTCCTCCAATTCTTTTCCCCCTCCCCATGTTTGCCTTGAGATGCTATTTTATCTCTTTTGTGGAGGACAATCTGGAGAGCTTGAAGTTTTCTGGCCTACTCTTCCATCTTCCCAGAATTCTCTTAAGTTGTATTTATTTTTATGTAAAGTGAAGATAAGGCACCATTTACAATGTGAAAATATTTAGGAAAAGAGTTATGACAAAAATAAAACAACAAAGATGATTTCATGTCACTGGAATATTTCTATTAATTACTAGGCATTTTTTCAAATCTATGTGAATCTACTGATGTTGTTCAAATGAAAAATATATGTTACTATTCATGAAATTAAGCTAAAAGAAATTCTAGCAATTCTTAGGAATCTTAATTAAAGATTCTATGTACTATAATCATATAGTTAGTGAACTTATAAAATGTAGTCATGTTGTATATTGACATAGTCTTTGTGCATATAAAGTTTTAAATTAACCATATGAATATTATGTAGCATGCCTGGAGGAGAGAAACATCACTTAAACTGTTTGAATTGTCTATCTTTACATATGTTATCCCAGTACATTACAATCAAAACTTGAGAGAAATGATCATTAACAAATCAATAATTTGGGGAGATTCAGAACTCTCTTCTTTCATTGTCCTGATTTTAAATGTATAATTTCTTAAAGGACATTGCTGATAATGAGATTGGACTGCCTTTCTTGTTCAAGATGCCATCCTGATGGAAGCTATTGTGGGAGCTATATGCTCAGGCTTTGATGTCATATATTCTTTGAACAGATAACCCAAAGTTGTTATCCATCTGGTCTGGTATAGAATAAAGATGGTCTCTCTGTCCTGGGGTGACATTCTCAGCCCTTCATTTTAATAGAACTTACCTTCTATTGTATTTTGCAATCAGAGTTAATTGTCACCTATCAGGAATACCTAATCTTTGAAGGGTATTTGAACTGTGAGTCCACCTGCCATGACTATTTTTGGTCTAAGAGAGACACCAAATAACCATGCTTTTATTAATAATGTGTTGGCTTTACTAATAAAATCATTAGATTACCCAGAAAATGTCTCTGGAAATTATTTTAATCATCACAATTATAACAATCTTCAAAGAGTAAGGTAAATGAAAGAATTACTTGTAAATGATCTGGTCGCTTTGCATGTTTAGTCTTTCTATCTATTTTTCAATTCAATTAAATAAGCACCTATTAAACACCTACTATGTGCCAGACACTGTAAAATAAAGATAATCCTTGCCCTCAAGTAGCTCACAACCTAATTGGGGAGGACAACACATAAAAGGAAGTTAAAAGTGGCAGGGTATGTGGGCTGGGGCAAACCAGCAAGAGACATTACATTGTGTCAAAACCAAGCAGGGCCAATGATGGAAAATGAAGAATTACTGATAAGTACTGAGTCCTTTATAAAGGAGGGAGGAATCTGTAGTTCTTCCTTCCATCCCAGAGAAGAGAGGCAACTGAGGAAGCTGAGGTGTTAAGTATCAAAAACTGAGCCAATATGCATGGTGATAAGATTTCAGTTGATCAGCTTGGGGTAGGGGGGGAAAGGTATGATCTTCTATGGAGTTGAAACCAGAGACCAAGAAAAGGGGCTAATAGAAAATAAGTCTGTCTGTCTGCCTCTGCCCTGATTCTAAGATATCTTTATTCAAACTTATGATTTGATCCAATGGTTTCTTTATATATAGTACTCTCCTTTGTCATTTAATGATATCTCATAGACCATACTTCAATGTTATACTATATTCTAATGCATGATTTCCTTCAATTCAGGGAAATAGTCTTTTGGGTAGGAGCAGGGTGCAAATGGTATATAAATTTTGAAAATAGCAATGGGGACACATTTTTAAAAATTGTCAGGGGAAGAAAAGATAGAATTAAGACAATAGTGGAAAGGTCAACTGAAGGTTTATTCCTACTACTGCCACTGCTACGTCCTATTCCTTCCTACAAATGGGACATTAACTAATCATTAAATATACAGTATATTGGAAGAACTTGATGGTGATGAGGAATTAACAAGGTAGAATAAGGTCTTAGAGGACAAGATCCTAGAAGAAACTGGTTTTGAGAACATATGTTGTTCAATTAACCTTGATAAAAAGATGACTCTTCCTTTGAAGACAGAAACAAAAGCATAGATTATGGTTGTTTTTGTTTTAGTGAGACCACACGGGAATGTTCCTAATTCATTATCAATTAGCTGACCATAGTTGGCTAATTAGCTTTTAGAAAAAAATATTCACTGAGCTAGGAGAGTAAGAATACTAATTGAAAACATTTTCCCCAAACCTGAGGCAGACCTTTCCACAAAAAGAGTAGCTAGGGAAACTGGGATCACACTTCAAGAGCTCATATGGCCAAAGTGCAAGCTCATCCTTTTTCCACTACATGAAGCTCCCCTTCAGAGGTGTGGCTCCATACTTATCTTTATAAAGTCAAAGCTGCAACTCTCTCTAGCCTTATGAAATAATACTCTAAGAAGTTTCCTTACTTCCAAATTTTAGTTTGTTTTTTTTTCAGCTCTTAGGTGAATATAATACTTATTACTCACGTAGTATATCTACTGACATGGTCAAAAGTGGGAGAAGTGGGGAGTATAATACACCCATTAACCCATGAAGCTCATTTTGATCAGAGACCAAAAAGTGTGTTTCCTCAAGGTGCTTCTAAAACTCAAGTACTTTCCTCCTCAAATCTCTGCTGTGATGGACACAGTATTAACTACTTACTATGTGTCACTATTTACTATGCTAAAGGTTAGAAATACAAATGCAAGTGAGCAAGATAGTCCTTGTCCTCTAGGAGCTTACATTCTAGTTTGGGAAAAGGACTCATAAAGGGCAGCTGGGAAGGGATATGGTAAATATATGATGACATGGAATGGAGTAGGATGAGAAATATGAAGGCCGGGCTCTTGCAATATGAAGCAAAAGGTCACTTATCAGAGTCAAGTGATGGGGGAACAGAGTCCAAGTTCCTTGTGGGGAGAAGGCATGTGGGCCCAGAAGGCTATGAAATTCTTTTTTTTTCTATTTTTTTTGGAGGGGGCAAGGCAAAGCAATTGGGGTTAATTGACTTGCCCAAGGTCACACAGCTAGTAAATGTCAGGTGTCTAAGGTCAAATTTGAACTCAGCTCCTTCTGACTCCAGGGTCAGTGCTCTATTCACTGTGCCACCTAGCTGCCCCATGGCTGTCTACTTCTTTCAACCAATCATAATATATTTCTTGTGTTGTCTGGAGATGATAGTCCAATAGGTCAAAAGTACTTTATTCCTCTCAAATTGATTCAGATCTTTTACACAACTAGTTTATACCTCTGATTGACTGATGCAATAGAAGAATCTAGAACTTGTTCATATATAGTTTACACTATATTGATTTATTCTGCAACTAAACCATAGAGAAATTCTCACTTGATAAAGGTAATGGTATCAAAATATAGAATATCATGTTAAATTAGTATTGAGAGATGTGGGACACTCCTTTTGCACTCTTTTTTTGTAGTTTAACATTTGCTGTTTTCAGTAAATGAACTAGAGTAGGATTGATAAAATCCAAACTCCCCATCTTGAATAGCTTTCTAGTAACTTGGAGAGGTATAAGAATTGTCCTAACCATGAGGAGTTCTCTCCATAGAGATTAAGGTTCTTAAGTTTATAGGCAGTCAAAAAATTAATCTGACTTCATGTTTGTGTAGTAACACTAATCTAGGGGGTGGAGTCAAGATGGCAAAGTAGAAGCAGGACGTCCAAGCCAGTCCAGTTCTACCTTCACCAATCCATGTAAAAAGGGGATTCTAAACAAAGTTTGGAGCTACAGAACCCACAAAATGACACAGAGAAGCTAACCTCCTGCTGAGAACAGCCTGGCAGGTTGGCAGGAATAGGCCAGCGCAGGGCTCTGGGAGCCAAGGCCAGCCCCACTCAGAGGCTTTAGCCCCAGGGTGGGCTTCACCAGCCACTGGCCTGAGGGACTCCAGATCAGCAGCAGCTACTGCCATTTCCAGATTTATTAACAAATAGATGTGAAGGACAAAGTGAGAGGTCAGTGCAGTCTGGAATTTGGGACCCACTGAGCAGGAGTGCTTGGCTTTTGCCCCCGGAGTGAGAAGCCACTGAGACAACAGCACAGCCATCCAGCTCCATGTGGCAGCTTCAGCCTGAGGGGTAAACACTCTTGCTTTAACCTGCTTGGATCTGGATTGCAGTCTAGAATGGAGGTCTTTGGGTGTGTGCCTAGCTTGCCAGAGCATGTGGAGGCCTCAGAGAGGGCAGCCATCTAATACCTCCAGCATCTGAGAAAAGCCCAGCATTTGGGACAAAAGCTCCCCTGTCTGGTGGCAGAGTCCTACTGTGGCAAAAAGCCCAGGGGTCAAGTGACTGTGGGGCAACATGACCAGGCAAAGGAAACAAAGCAGACAGAAGATTCCAACATTAGAATCTTATTTTGGCAACAAAAAGGAGCAAAGCATGGAACAGGAGGAAGACAGTGAAATCAGAACTCCTGAACCAAAAACTTCAAAGGAAAATACAGGCTGGTTACAGGCCATACAGGACCTTAAGAAACAGATAAGAGAAGTGGAGGAAAAATTGGGAAGAGAAATGAGAATGATGCAAGAAAATTTTGAAATGAGTGTGAGGAATATCACACCTTAAAAAAATAGACTAATTCAAATGGCAAAAGAGGCTCAAAAAGACAATGAGGAGAAGAATGCCTTAAAAAGCCAAATTTGCCAGATGGAAAAAGAATCTCAAAAGCTCACTGAGGAGAATCATTGCTTCAGAATTAGATTGGAGCAAATGGAAGCTAATGACTTCATGAGAAATCAAGATGCTGTTAAACAGATCCAAACAAATTAAAGAATAGAAGGCAATGTGAAATATCTCATGAGAAAAACCACTGATCTGGAAAATAAATCCAGGAGAGATAATTAAAAATTTTTGAACTACGGGAAAGCCATGATCAAAGTAAGAACTAGACATCATCCTCCAGGAAGTTCTCAAAGATAACTGCCCTGATGTTTTAGAACCAGAGGGCAAAATAGAGGTTGAAAGAATCCACGGATCACCTGTTGAAAAAGATACTAAACAGAAAAGTCCTAGGAATATTATAGCCAGGTTCTGGAATTCTCAGATTAAGGAGAAAATATTACAAGCAGCCAGGAAGAAACAATTTGAATATTGTGGAAACACAATCAGGATAACCCAGGATCTGGCAGCTTCTACACTGAGGGATCAAAGGGCTTAGAATATAATATTCCGGAGGTCAAAGGAGCTGGGATTAAAACCAAGAGTCACCTACCCAGCAAAATTGAGTATCATGTTTCAGAGGAAAATATGGTCATTCAGTAGAATAGAGGACTTTCAAACATTCTTGTTGAAAAAGCCAGAGATAAATACAAAATTTGACATTAAGATTCAAGAAGCAAAAGAAGCATGAGAAGGTAAACAGGGAAAAGAAATCAAAAAGAAGTTATCAAAGTTGAACTATTAAGATTCCTACATGGAAAATCAACAACTGTAACTTATGAAACTTTTCTCAGCAGTTGAAGGGAATAGAAAAAAAAATATATATATATATGAGGGTATATGGGTATATGAATATGTATGTGAATGTGTGTATATATGTTTACAGATATTCATTGATAGAGGGCACAGGACCAATTTAACAGGAATGGATGATACTTAAAAGATGAAATTAAGAGGTGAGAGAGTAATATAATGAGAGGAGATGGAGAGAGATAGAATGGGGTTAATTATCTCATATAGAGGAGGCAAGGAAAAATGGTTACAATGGAGGGGAAGAATAGGAAGGCAAAAGGGAATGGGTCAACTTAATTCCCATTGAATTTGGCTTGAGAAGGGAATGAAATACACACTAAATAGGGTATCTCAACCTCCAGGAGAGTAGAGGGGGGAAGGGGATGAGAGAGGGGATTATGGAAGGGAGGGCAGGCTGGGGTGGAGGGAAGTTGGAAGCACCCACTTTTGAAAAAGGGACAGAATCAAAGTAGAGAATAGAACAAGTGAGAGGTGGGATAGGAGGGAGGGAAATATAGTCAGTCTTTTACAATATATCTACTATATTATTGTTTTACATTAGCCACACATGTACAACCTATACTGAACTGCTTATCTTTCCAGTAAGGGTGAGTGACAAGAGAGGAGAGAATTAATCTGGAATTCAAATTTTTAAATGATATATTTAAGTAAATATATATATATATATATATATATATATATATATATATATATACTATTATTAATACTATTTTACATGTAATTGGGAAATAAGATACATAGTCACTGGGGCATAGAGATCCACCGTGCCCTACTAGAAAAGTAGAAAGGTTTATGGGAGCAATTATGGGAGAGAGCAGATTGGAGGAGGGGATATCGTGTGGGACTGCTATTTTGCGGTGGTGGGTAGGGGAAAAACAGAGAGAAAATTTGCAACTCAAAACCTGTTGGAAATGAATGATGTAAATCAGAAGTTAACAAAGCATTTGAAAAATGAAAAAAAAGATCAAAGGAAGAGGGAGATATAAAATTGGAGAAAGGCAAAAAAAAGCAAAAACAATAAGAATAGAAAAAATAAAATAAAACAAATAAACAAAAGTAAGGAATAAAAGAGTAACACTCATCTACTGGTTCAGGTGGAGCTGTGACCCTCATCTCTACCTTTCCATCAAGCAGCCCCCATGCTTTGGGCTTGGTTGGGTGTCAGCACTAGGTCTCATGGTACTGGACAATTCCTCCTTTGGTTTTCCTTTAAGAAGCCCCTCTGTTCTGCACCCACACATACAGGACATGTTCAATTCTAGACTATTTTGAAAATTAATAGAAACTTAAGCCATCCTCATTAGAGGGAAGCCTGGATCTCATAGAGCTCCCAGAATACAAGAAACTTTCCTCACAGATATTAGGGACCTGGAATTGCCTAAAAGCCATGCCCTCATACCCAGAGACCAAATTATTTTATGTGAAAATTTGTCCATGTTTATCTTTAGCAAACAAGGCTAACCAACTGGAGGCTGGAAATAATATTGTATCTAAAAAACAAAATTAAGAGGTGAGAGGAATACATTGGGAGAAGGAGAAAGGGGGAGATAGATTAGGGTAAATTATCTCATATAAAAGAGGCAAGAGAAAACTTACAATGGAGGGGAAGAGCAGGAAGGTGAAAGAGAATGGGCCAACCTTACTCTCATTGGATTTCGCTTGGAGGAGTAACATACACACTCAAATAGTTATTTTACCCTATAAAAAAGTAGGGGGGAAGCATTTAAGTGGGGGAATGATATAAGGGAGGGCAGATTGGGAGAGAGGGTAGTTAGAAGCAAACACTTTTGAAAAGGTACAGGTTCAAAGGAGAAAATAGAATAAGTGGGGGTGGGATAGGATGGAGGGAAATATAGTTAGTCTTTCGCAATATTACTATTATGGAAATGTTTTGCATAGCTACACATGTACAACCCATATTGAATTGCTTGTCTTACCAGTGGGGGGGTGGGTGAGGAGGGAAGAAGGGAAAAAATCTGGAAATTTAAAAAATTTTAAAAATATTAAGAAAAATATTTGTTTGCTTTTTCATGCAAATGGGAAATAAGATATACAGGCACCTGGTATAGAAATACATCTTTCCCTGTCATAAATTTAGAGGGAGTATGGGGGAGGATATAAAAGAGAGCAGATTGGCAGAATGGGTATTTAGTAAGCTCGCTACTTTGGGGTGGATAGGAGAAAAATGGGGAGAAAAATTCGTAACTTAAATTCTTGTGGAAATGAATATTGAAAACTAAACATAAATAAAAATACAAAATGGGAAAAAAAAACAAATGTTAAAAAAATTTAAAAATGTTTTTTACATGCAACTGGAAAATAAGATATATAAACACTGGGCTATAGAAATCCATCTTGCTCTACTAGAAAGTTGCAGCAGGGGATGGGAGAGGATAGAAGACAGAACAGATTGGGGGAAGGGTTATGAAGACAGAACATATGGGGGAAGGGTTATTCAGTAGGCTTGCTGTTTTGAGATAGGGGGTAGTGGAAAGATGGGGAGAAAAATTTGTAACAAAATCTTGTGGAAATGAATGTTGAAAACAAAAACTCAATAAACCAATTGAAATATATTTTAGATGTTATTTTTTTTCTCACAGATACTGAAAACTAGGTGTAATGTAATGCCAAGGAAAGGCAACTTCCCAAGGTTCAAAATACCAGCATAGGTGCTCTCCATTTTACTCAGTGACACTCCAAGAACAGAGAAGATGAAAACATGACATCATTCAAAATACAGCATTTACTAAGTGTGATTAAATAATCTCCAAGTACTATCCCACCCCAGGACCTTCCATTCATTCAATCAATTACAAAGTCCCTGTTCTAAATACTACTCCACTAATTCTAAATGTTCTAAATACTACTCCAATGTTCTAAATACTACGCCTAGGCTGTACCTTCATTTAGTCCACCACAAAGCCCCTCTTCTCAAATGGAGTTTAGTTTCCAATCTAAGTAAAGTACATTCATTTCTTCAACCATAGAACACAAAAAGGTCAAAAGTTCCCCACCCCTGGATCACAATTGAATCTACCCCAGAGTTACAACAAGTTTAAGCACAGCACTTAATACCCAAATGGATGTCATTTCTTCATCTTGACAGAGGCAATTTCTCAGCAATCTTAGTTCCTGGGGAGACAAGGCTTAGCAAGCCCACAAGATACATTGCCAGTCTCTTCATTAATTCATCCTCTGTCTGCAGAACAATCCTAGAACCCCTGAAAACATTAGCAAAACCCTCTCCCAGGATTTCTGTAAACATACAACAATAAAATCCTTCTTCAGGGCTTCTAAACCAACAGAAAGGTTCCCAGACCCCTGCAACAACAGCACTGTCCTTCACCAGTGGACAGTATTCACTCTGTCTGCAGGACAGTCTCCAGACCCCGGCAACAACAGCACTGTCCTTCACCAGTGGACAGTATTCACTCTCTGTCTGCAGGACAGTCTCAGGAGCTCTTAACCAGCAGCCAGGTTCCAGAACTTCTTCAACAACAGGACTGTCTTTCACCAGTGGACAAATCTGGCAAAACAACATCAAAACAGACAAAGTACCAGCAAAACAGCCATGTCTCCTCAGTCCTTGGCAGCTCCGGGAGCAGGTCTCAAAAGTCCAGGGCAATTCAAAGTGGCCCTCAGCAATCTTCTCAGTCTCTGTCTCTGCCTCCACGAGGGTGCTGCTTCCAAAAAGTTCTTCTGCCTCTCCCTCTTGTGTTTCTCCAAATCTACGTCACCAGCTCTTCCCAGTTCAGGACTTTGTTTTCACATCAACAAGTCCATCCCACAGGTGGGATTAACAAGCTCTGGGTTTTAACACAATCAATTTGAAAACCAGGCCAATACAGGGGGATCTTTATATTCCATTACTATCACACTAGGGTATCCAATGAGAGCACTAGGTGGAAAATCACTCAAGTGGTTCCTACATGGGGTGCTAATATGATCCCAGATGACGCCCAGAGAATGTAGGCCAATAGTGTATTATCAGGTTATGTTCCTAGAGGGGAATAATGACTTTTCCCTCTATGGGTAACCCTGAGGATCTGAGGTATTTCTAATACCATCCATCATGAAGCTCCATCTATTGTGATTCTCACTGATTATCTAATGACACTTATATTTAATTATCTTTTAAAAAATGGTATATACTATTAGGTATAGTAAGAAGAATTGTCACAGAAATATTCCCTCCTCACCACTGCAGGTGGGGGCACACAAGATCCCTGGGGAGAATGGACTCTAAGGAACTCTAAGTCAAGAGTTCATTTGACCACAGCGTAAGATTACAATGCTTAATTATTGGAAGTTCTTGCCTCTAGACTTTTCAAATTTCATAAAGTTATTCTTTGATCAATGTGAGGCTATTTATGTGGAAGAATGAGAACTTTATCTTTATCCCTCCTTATTGTTTATTTACACTTGCAACTTGTTGTATTAGAAAGCTGTAGCATGCCACTGGGGCAACTAGGTGGCTCAGTGGATAGACTGCTGGGCTTGAAGTCAGGAAGTCATGTTCCTGAATTCAAATCTGGCCTCAGATACTTACTAGTTGTATGACTCTGGGCAAGTCACCTAACCCTATTTGCCTCAGTTTTTCATCTTTAAAATGAGCTGGAGAAGGAAATGGCAAACAATTTCATCATCTTTGCCAAGGAAACCCCAAATAGGGTAACAAAGAGTATGAAACAGCTGAACAACAGAAACCATGTCACTAGTTAACATGCCATATTCTTTCACTCACCTGACAAATATCTCCTGAGTAACTACTGCCCAGAGATGGAACAGATGCAATGAAAAGTGCACTGACATAAGAGTTAAAATGACACAATCCCAGGATCACCACTTAATGGCATTGTGTCAGTCATCAAATCACTTAACTACTTTGACCTCACTTCTGATTCCTTATCTATAAAATGGGGAAAATAAAATTTAGTCTCCCAATACCACAGTGTTGAGGAACCAGGCATCTATGCTGATTATGTAAGGTAATGTATGATGATTATGAATAGTTCCAGCACCTGGCACAGATATACGTGTGTTTATGGTAACATATATTACACCTATATATAATATTATATGGTACAAAATGAAGCACTAGATGCTTTTGTGAAAACAAAGCTTTGTGTGGAAAGGTCTGGACTCAATTTTAAATAATTTATAAACAAGTAGAGTTCCATAGGCAACAGATTGTTTTTCTTTCAAAATTTTCATTTGTGAGAAAATTACTGAAAATTAACACACTCTATTAGGCTATTAGGAAGTATTACTATTTGCTATGGAGTCATTAGTGGCTGAATGTATTCATCAATAATACATTTTTTTAAAAGTTAGGTTCAAAAATGTTTTTAAACAATTTTTTTACATGCAACTGGGAAATAAGATATTCAGGCACTGGGGTATAGAAATCCACCTTGCCCTACTAGAAAGTTAGAGGGCAGTGGGGGGGGGGGGGGGGGTGGCCAGGTAGCACAGAGAGTAAGAGTCGTGGCCGACCTGGGGATGGAATCCAGGCTCAGACACTTAGCACCACACCCAGAAATAACTGGCTGTGTAACCTTGAGCAAGTTATTTAACACCAATTGCTTAAAAAAAGAAAGAAAGGAAGAAAGAAAGTTAGAGGGGGGATACGGGAGGATTCAGTAGGCTTACTATTTTGGAATGGGGGGTAGGGGAAAGATGGGGAGAAATTTTGTAACTCAAAATCTTGTGGAAATGAATGTTGAAAACTAAAAATAAACAAATAAATAAAGCATTAAAAAAGTTAGGTTCAACAGCCATCTTATTTTCTGTTCTGCCTTTATTTATTAAAATCCTCAAATGTTTTAAGGTCTCTTTTAGATAATGAAAGTAACATCTGGCTTATATGAAACAGTAAAAAAATCTTCACATTAATGGTGGCTCATAATAAGGTTTAATTACTTTCTACTCGATCACAGAAGCAATTTTTCTTAATTGGATTTACCATTAATATAATAATTTCTTGTTATTTTTATTTTGCTCTAACTATGGCACGTTTTTATTTTGATGGAATATGGAAAGCTACGGAAAAATAAATTGTTCAGTAAAAAAATGACTATTAAAAAAAGTGTTCATAATGTTCTAGAAAGAAGTACCTATCGGGAAAATTACAATATTAGGGAGACCTTGAAAGATAATATAGAGAAAAATGCAGTATCAGAAAGAGATTGTACACTGTAATAATATCAATAGCTTTATAGAATTCCAAAAGTATTCTTTTGTAAACATTTTCCCTAAAAAAAAAGCATAAAAAGGAAAACTAACATTTTTATGTCAAAAAGAAACATACATTCTAAGACCTGCAATATCATCTTACAATTGAGCATATGTCTATAACAGAAATTGGGATTCTTAAAAAAGTTTTTTAAAACAAAATATTTATAAAATGTTACAAAATTTTATAATCAGTACCACACCGTTTGGTTCTCAATTACATGTCTTCTTATGTTGCTACAGTATTATAATATTTTTGGTAATAGCTTCCCTCCAACTTTCTGCCTGTCCTATAAGATCTATTAGTGCAATTCATATCTTAGAGTTTTGTATCTCTGTAAGAACCTTGAATGTGACAGACCATATAGTAGGTGCTTAATAAATATTTAGATAATTCCCTTGGGTGTAGAGTTTAGGTGCCAATCATGATTAAGGAAATGCCCTCACAAAAGTAAAATATGATGGTTTGAAGGGCTGAAGGCCCAAGTTTTTCTTGTCGTAAATATGGCTCTATTCACTCCCTGTCACAATCATAGGAATCTAGCAATTTCAGAGTTATTAAGCATGGTAATATTGCATTTTGCTTCATTTCACTCATAGTCACATAGACAAGAAACATCATGTTGTTCTCTTGCCAATTTGTCCCTTTAAATAAATAATAGTAAAGCTCTCAAACTTCAATATAGATCTTTGAGATTACAAGGTGATGTCTCAAATGCTGAAACATATTAGAAATAAGAGTAATGAACAAACTCATTCTTGGGTATGTGATCATCTCCCAAAAAAAAATCGGTACCTATAGAATAGGTTATGCTAGAATCTGTACCTTTGCCTTAACCAGGGCGCAGGAGGCACTGGAGTAGTTCATCATTTTCTTCTACAGCTCATTTTACAGATTGGAAAACTGAAGCAAACAGGGTTAAGTGACTTGCCCAGGGTCACATGGCTAGTATATCTGAGGCCAGATTTGTACTCATGTCTTCCTGACTCTAGGCTTGGCATTTTACCCACTATGCCATCTAACTAACTCTAGGTAGGCTTAACCTAACTCATTAATTATAAGCCCTTCACTGAACCCTGTCCTGTTTCTGTGGAATCTATCCTACCTCACCTATTGACAAACACCACAGATAAATATAAAATATTAATTAAAACTGAAAATAGCTCAGAAAGTCATAATTTTTCTAATTTACTTAGAAAAACTTATTTCTAGAAAGAATACTTACCTTATATGTTGGAGACATGAATTTTTACATATATAAATCATACACATATGATATATACATGTATATGTAAAAATATAACAATTGACTTTAAACCTGGACTAGTAATTTTATGACACACACACATCACTGGAAGATTTGAAACAAAGGTTATTTTGGAATTCTAATTCTGTTCAGGAGAAAAAGACAAGTTCCTCATCTAGCAGCACCTCTGATCTTTTCTTGAGAAATTCATGGCAATTTTTCATAACAAGAATAACCCAGTAAAGGGTGTGCTATCTCTGTTCATTATACCATACAAAACAAGAAAACGGGACAATGGAGAACAACTTGGTATTTTTTTTAAGAGAGAGGATATGAGCTTTTTATAACATGAGGAGCACACATCTTTTTCAGGAGATCACTACAGAAAAATCTGTAAAATAGCAAATATTCTAATATAAAAATCCATTGTGAAGTCATTCTCACACATCAACAGACAAAGCAAACACAATGATATTTTAATAACTGGATCATTTCACAATGACTGTTATATTATTAGTCATACCCAGCCTTAAGTTTGATAACACAATATCGTTTTATAAAATCCTTTTAGAAAGGCAAATATAGCTCACAGTAGAAAAACAATTTAAGAGAAAGAATTTTTCACAGAGGAAAATTCAACCCAAAATAGAAAAAATAAAAATGAAAGGATTTTCTCATTATGTAGAGTTATCTTTTTGGCTAATGAATAGAGAAAATTCACTCAGATGTAGTCTATTTCATCTGAGAAAATACAAAACAATGATTAGAAACTCTGCCCCTCCCCTTTTTTTCTTTTAGTGGTCAAAGGTGATTAGTAAGAAAAAGTGATTTGCAGGTCCAATCATAAAGATCATAGAATCACTGGGTTTTAAAGCTGGAGAGGACCTTATAACAGGGATTCTAACCTGGGGTCCATGGACTGTCAAGATATACATGGAAAGATTTCAGGGAATTTGAGAACATGGATGAGAGAAGATGATACATCTTTAATTTTACTAACATCTACTTGAAATTTAAAATTTCCTTCAAGTATGAATGAAAAATTTAAAAAAAAAATTTTGAGAATGACTCCATAAGATTTAGCAGACTGCAAAAAGGGCCACGACTTAACAAAAGATGGTGTAAAACCACTGCATTAGAGATAATTTTATATACTATCATTTCATTAAAGCCTACCAGGCACGGTACCCAGAAACTCATATATCAAAGCTATACTTTATTTTGTAAATGTTCACTGAAATTGACTAAAATAAATCATTAGAATAAATGTCACTGTAATATTTTCCCCCAAATATTAACTTCACTGTGGTTATTTTGGGGATACAGAAAAAAAATCATATATGAGATAGAGAAAGGAAACTGCATGCTTCAAAGAACAAGACCTAGATTTCTAGGCAATTCTCTGTAGAGGGAAGCAAATATAACACAGTAGTTGGGCATACCACTCCTAGAGGGAAATCCAACACAAAAATGAGGTCACTGTTAAATATAGACAGAAATGACATGACTTGCAAGATATTTTGCAATCCTGTGTGGTAATTTCTCCATATATAAGAGAGAACAATGAGATTTGATCAGCTTTTTGAGTTCTACATTATAAATAATGAAATTGAAGTCCAGTGCTTTAATTGCATTCAACTAAAGCCAGTCATAAAATTAAAAATTTAAGACCTCCCAGAATCAAACCCTTATGCAAAACTTAGATATACTTTCTTTCCCCTGACTCTATGAGGACGCACGCACACACACACACACACACACACACACACACACACACACACACACACACACCTTCTCTGGAGGGTGGGAGATGGAGCTCAGGAAGGATATGAATATGTAGGAGAGGGAAGAAGGACTAGCGCATGTCACCTCCCTTTTGACAATCAGAAGATCCCCAGAAAGCCTAATGGCAGGTAGTAATACTTAGGTGACAGAGAGACAAAAGGCAAGAGGAAATAAAGAACGCATGACATGGGGATATGTAGTCTCAGATGGAGCTGTTGTACTTAGCAAAAACCTCAGAAACAGGAGATTCGAGCTGAAGCATCAGGAGTTCCATCCATATTCAGTAGGTCAGGAGCAGATATGTATAATCTTTTCAATGTTTTAGTGCTATAGTAACTTCATCAGAGAAGCCCAGTCCTATGAGCTATAGTGCAGGAGATGAAATTGTGGGGGAGTGTAGTCTAGATAAGGCTCTGGGAAGCTTGCATTAATTCAATTATAATAATCCAGGGTTTAATCCTCATGTTTTTCTTGTCCTTGCTTGTAGACTCAAAGGCTATATCCCTGGATGTGGAAATGAGGTTAGTGCATTGTTTGTATTTTCCCAGGGGAATTGTGTGTTTCTAAAAGTGGGTCCTGTACATTTGGAGAGTAAGGACATTGGTTATTTCCAAGACAGGAACTGAGTAGAGTTAATGTGTCTCACAGCTTTAGAGACAGCTATGCATCTGATCTTTTACAACTGAATTAATATTCATCTCTGGGGGAGACTGTGCAACAGTGGGCATCTTTATTTTATATATACATATACATACATACACACATACATATACAAATATGTATATATATATATATATATACACATACACATATGTTAGGTGTTCAGGAAGAAAACTAAGACAGAACATTATGAAAATTCAGAGAAGCTGGAACATCCAATTGAAAAGGATAGTCAATATTTTGAATATTACCAAAAGGTCAAGAAAGATGAGGATTTAGGAAAAAGCAATGGACCTGGCAATTGGAGATGTTTTCCATTTCTCCACTTTTTCTAAAAGAGTTGAGCATATGAGAGCAACAAAAAATGTAAGCAGCAATTACCAGGGTGGTGTTAGAGCAAGGGAAGCTCTTTTGCAGTTGACTGACTATTCCCATTGCAGTGCTTTGCCTTCTTTTAGGACTTCCAGGCCATTTAATGGGGCTAACGGTAGAAAACCTTCACTTTTCTTGGCCTTTGTGAATTGGCCTTCAAAATATAATCATGCACATTTGCAAAAAGTCAAACCTGGGAGGCTTTTATCATTATAATTCACAAGTGATATTTGCCATTAGCAATATCAACCATTTCCTCTTTTTTCCTAGTCTCCAATCTCATTCTCTCTAATGGGCCGCTACCTCCATCCTATGCACTTTTCCTAGGCCTTCCTTATCCTTAAGAAATAAATAGGGGCAGCTAGGTAGCACAGTGAATAAAGCACATGCCCTGGAGTAAGGAGGATCTGACTTCAAAGCGAACCTCAGACTCTTGACCCACTTATTACCTGTGTGACTGTGGGCAAGTCATTTAATCCCAATTGCCCTGCAGTCTGCCATCCAAAACAACAACACAAAAATGAAATAAATAAAAATCCCTTACTCATATAAATTTTGTTTTAAAAAAATAAACATTTTTATTATAAACTTAATGAGAAACCAATAAAATGAACAATTTCTGCATATGTAGACAAGCAAAAAAGGTCTGCCCATCAAAACTACAGATCTCTCTTACATAGAGCTGATTTTCTCTTTAAATAACAGAAATTCCAACATATTCCTTTCAAGGCTACTCTACCTGTTGGTAATTCTTTTTGGCCTTCCTTTTGCTCTTTTATGTGCATTTAAAATCTGTTTCAATGACTTCCTTTCCCCCCATTTGCTTCTCTCTCTTAAGCTCCTATATCTTCCCCACCCCAACTAAAAAGTGAAAAAAAGACAAACAAAGCCTTTTTACCCCATTCACATAGTTCATCAAAGTAAATTTCCAAACTGTTCATTCCAAAAATGTACCTACTATACATAAACTTAAGCTTTCACGCTACATTTCTCCTCTCTTTCACGGCCAAACTCTTAGAAAAAGCAGCCTATTCTCATCGTCTGCTTCCTTTCCTCTTACTGATTTCTTACCCTCTTGTAATCTAACTTCTTAGCTCTTCATTTCAGAAAACTGTCCTCTCTAAAATTACTAACGGTCCCATAATGGCTAGTCCATTGACTATTCCCTCAAACCTTATCTTTCTTGACCTTTCTGTAGTATTCAAAATATTGACCACCTTTTCCAACTGGATACTCCAGCTTCTCTGAGTGTTCATGACACTGTTCTCTCTTAGTTCTCCTCCTGCCCATCTAACATATATCCTAATCCTTCCCCATGAGTGTGTTGCGAGACTCTATACCTTCTCACTTGTTGGCCTCATCAGCTCTCCTGGGTTCAATTATCACCTGTATTTAGATGAGTTCCGTATCTATCCAATGGATGCTCCCAGTGGATGTTCAGTAGGTATCTCAAACTCAGTATGTCCAAAAAGGAACTCATCATTTTCCCAAAAACCCATCACTCTTCTGACCTTTCCTATTATTCTCAAGAACACTATTATTCTTCTAATTATCTAAGTTCTCGAACGTGGAGTTAGTCTCATGCTCACAAATCCAATCAGTTACCAAGACTTACTGAGACTAAATCTATAACATCTCTTTCATATGTTCCCTTCTGCCCACTCAAATGGTCAATACTCTCATTCACACTTCCATTTCATTTCACTTGAACTATTGAAATACTCCTTAGTTGTTTTTTTTTTTGCTTCAATTATCTTCCCTTTGAGAAAGACAGAACAGAAAATTGATATCATCAATTACAAAAGTTTCTTGTATCCTAATGGCAATTGCCATCCAGGCTATATTGTTTGCATGGGCACATGGTTATGTTTTTGGTTATGTTTTTAAGGCCCAGGACAGCCAATGTTTCCTCCCACTGTATACATCCTTCACACAGTCACCATTATTCCTAAAAGCTCAGATCTGATTGTGTTACTATCTTGTTCATTAAATTCCAGTGACTTTGTATTATCTCTGGGATCAAATAAAAGTTTCTCTGTTTGGCACATAGAACCCTTCATAATCTGGTTCCATATGCCCTTTCCCATCTTAATAGTGCATGATCATCCTTCATATGCTTTTTGATCTAGCCAAACTGGCTTCCTTGCTGTTTCTCACATATTACATTCTATCTCCCATTGTTTACTCCGGATTCCTACAGGACTTTGCTGTGAAATTTAGATTAGAAGAAGCCAGATGAGTAAATGTATTATTTGCCTTAGAATCAGGAATATCCAGGTCCATATCCTGTCTCTCATATATGTTAACTATATGATTTTCATCAAGTCACTAAACCTCGGAGGGCCTCAACCAACCCTCAAAGTTATGAATATGTTGTCCATTTTCATTTACAGAAGGAGTTTCCACATCAGGAGTTTCCTATGTCTGTGAAGTCATGGATATAGAGCCCATTCTCTCCCATATTCTTACCTCCCCTCCTGCCTGTAATGGTTATGGGATTTGAAAGTCTTCCATGCCCCTTGAACTTGCTGACATAGCAGGAAGGGATGGGGCAAGAGGAATTGGAAGCCAAGCTAGAGTGGGTGTGGTGATTGGAAGTGGGGCAGCAGCAGCAGCTACAGAAGCAGCAGCAGTGATGGTGGTGGCAACATGAACTCCTTTTTTTTTGAGCCAGTCACAATTTCTGCTAAGGACTTCTGCTGAAGACTGCCAGGGATTGGAATTATGAGGGGCCGCAGCTGCTTGAGCAGTTGTCCTGAGTGAGTAGAGGAGGATCTTTGCCTGAGGAAGCCTGTTCTGTTTTGAAGGTTTGAAAATGTGGGTGTTTACTACATTAACTACGTGTGCCAACTTCATAACTACTGTGATGGCTTTGACTTTCTGGTTTTGGGATTCAGTTTTCTGGTATTTGAATAAATGTTCTAGCTTTATCCCCCATGTAGAGAGCCTGGTATATTTTGTGATTAGTAACCATATAAGCATATTTATACTTACCATGGGCACTGTGAATATTGCATTGTTGATACACACCCATCCCCCCCAAAGAAAAAAGGATTCCAACAAGGAACTTAGTTTTTCTCCACTTTTTGAAGGAGGGGCAAATAAGGGAACATTGCAGACCTGTAGTGAATATCAGCTCCCACAAATTTATGAAATTGTTCTTAATATTCCTACTGAATACCTACTATTCAAATTATTTCAAATGAATAGTTTTCTCATAAGTTATTAGAAGGCAGGAACAGGCATAGGGAAGTAAATAATCTTCGAACTCCTAACCCTACTTTCTAAGAGATAATAAGAAATTTAAAATCTTGCTCCAATCAGAATTGTTTTTTCCAGAATTCATTTTATTGAAAGACAAGATAATTGACCCTCATCATAATTTCCTAGAAGAAACTGAGAAAAGTAGAAAACACCAGGCCTAATTTTAACAATATGTCTTTGGTGCTACAAGAGCAAAGCTACTATATTGTAGTATCAGTGAAACTAAGACCATAAATTTCAGGATACTGACAAGCAAGTACTGCTTTTTCCATGTAGACTAAGCAGTAACTGACCCTAACAAAAATGGCTGTTGATTATCTTTTCAATGGAAAAGTGAAAGTATACCTTGTTCTTATTAAAGGACAGCAAAACTCCTGTCCTTCAAGTCCCTTCCATAGGAAAACTGCTTTTAAAAATAAACAATCAGCAAGCATGAGTGAAAGCTCAACTGGTACATGTGAAGTGAGTATAATTGACACAATTGGTTGGGATCACACCAAAGATTTTCTTCATCTCATTGTATAGGTAAAGGGATATAATGTAGCATAGCATAGTACGGTACAGCACAATAGAATAGAATACAGTATAATACAATAAAATCTAATATATAACAATGTAATCTAATAATAAAATAACATATTTAAGGACAAAGTATGTCCTTATAGCACCTAATGTCCTTATATGTAAGCCAATCACCTCCTCCTTGAGTTAGTATGTGAAGAAAAATACCTATTTTCAGCAACAGAGACTACACAATTCAGAATTAAATACCTTTAGGAGGGTGTGATGGCTTGTGCAGTGGATTTTGGCCAGGCTCTGCTGCAACCTCTATCAAGACATGAGTGTTACACATAGATAAAACCTTAAGGGCAGTGGGCTGAATAATAATTTATCAAGGAAGGATCAGGAAAATAAGAATGAATGGAGAAAAGTCTAAAAGACTAAGGTTGTAAAATATTAGGAGGTTGGGGAAGTCTAGAGACAGACATGTTTGAAGTCTTATGAATCCTATTTGACAAGAGCCTACTCCAAGGCTAATGGAGGATGCAAATTTTTGGTGATAAGAGAAATAACAGGTCAGACCTAGCAAGTCCTCCCTCTTTTCTTGAGCTCATCAGTCACTAGTTTGAATAAATATCTATGGGAGATAGGAAGAACAGAGGAGGACAATGATTAGAAGAACCATAATTAAAACAGGGTTATCGACCAGTATCCTTGCCCTAAGTTTAACAAGTACATCCTGAAAAGCTACATAAGCCTTTTTTAAACCCCTTGCCTACATCAGGTCAGTCTTTCATAGGATTTTGGTACCTGAGTTTTTGATGGCTACAAGAAGACTTCTTCTGACACCTTGTCTTACCCACTTGCTATAAATGTTGGTATCTATATGACCTTGGTCAAGTCAGCTCACCTCAGAATTCAATTATCTTATCTATAAAATAAGGGAATTGATCAAATTTTAATTCTAAGTCTATGATTCTGTAAGCCTAAGCACACTAAACATATCCCACAACTATTTGGTAATTACAATAACATTTTAAAATATATATATATATATATATATATATAGTTAGTTGCCTATTCCTGCATTGGCATTTTCTCTGCTTCCATCTTAGATCCTGACATTCATTACCTGGAGTACTGTAATAGCCTCCTAAGTGATCTCCATATCTTCAGCCTCTTTCATCCTCTCCATGTAGTATTCAAGTCAAATTAATCTTCCTAAGGCATATCATCAGTTTTGATACTTCCTGATTCAACAACATTCCTTTCATTCCTTCCAACAACATAGACTTCCATTGCCTATATGAGAAGTACAAATATCGCAGTTTGACACGCAAGTTCCTTGATATATCCCCAGCCTGAGCCTTCCAGACTTATTATATTCCACCACTCTCCTGCCTAGTCCCTATATTTCAGTCAAATTAAGATACTTATTTTTCCTCAAAAATGATCAGTTATATTATGCATGCTTTACCATATACCTGGAGGTGACCACTCAACTATTCAACTTCACCTGTCAAAAGCCTCGTCTTCCTTTATAGGCCAGGTCAATTATCACCTCTTCCATGAATCCTTCTTTGATGTCCCATGCTTATACAATTAATCTCTCCCTCTTATGAACTCAGAACTTTGTATGCTTTTCACTTGTTGTTCAGTCATTTCCATTGTGTCCGACTCTCTATGATCCCATTTTGGGGGAGTTTTCTTAGCAAAGATACTTCTCCAGTTCATTTTACCGAGGTGGACCTGAGTCAAACAGGGTTAAGTACCTTGCCTAATGTTACACAGCTAGGAAGTATCTGAGGTCAGATTTGAACTCAGGAAGAGGAGGCTTCCTGATTATAAGCTCAGTGTTTTACCCATTAGTCCGTATGTTCTTCTCATCACTCATATATTATGCTTGTACCAATATTTATTGCAACTTGTCTTATCCCCCATATAATTCTGGCCTTTTAAGGGCAGGGGCAAATATCTGTTTCCCCATCAAGGCCTTGAACATAATAGGCAATGTTTCCTTTTTTAAATTGTATTATATAGGTAGCTTAACCAACAAAACCTTATTCCTTCCTACTCACAGATGTCTGTCAAATCAGTTTTTGCTACACATGAAATCATCACTAATACTACTATAGGTATTTTTAAAAGATGACAAAATATTTAATGTTACATAAATTGTGAGGATCTCACAGGTTATCGAAACTTTCTTTACAGAAGGGCTAGAGTCCTGTCTACAACACACTTGACTGATACTTATCTAGCCTCTATTTTGAGATTTCCAGACACACTATTTGCTCATGCAAACTTTTGTTTTAAGATAGTTCTAACAAAGAATCAGAGATGACTGAATAACAACACCAAATTTCTAGGAAGGCTTCTTTCTCCCGTGCTACAGATGAAATCCCTTCCTCTGCATCTTCTAACCATACTCTTAATTTCTCCCTGCAGGATCAAACAAAGTAAACCCAATCCCTTGGGTACTTGAAAGCCCTGCACCCCACACCTGAGAAGCTCTCCCTTCTCATTTCTACCTCTTCGCTTCCTTGACTTCCTTCCAGAATCATCTGAAATGCTTCCTTTGGCAGGAGGCTTCAATTAGTTCCCATAGCTGCAAGTGCCTTCCCCTCTGACATTATATTTTATTTACTCTGCATATATCTTATATGTACCTACCTATTTACATGTTGTCTCACTCATTAGAACAGACACTCCTTGAGTGCCAGAGACTGTTTTTGCCTTTCCTAGCACAATGCCTAGCCATTTTAACTAATTCTCGTTGACTGTCTGACTCAGATCATCACCTCTTAGTTTTCAAATCTTTCATTTATACAGCCTAAAGACTCCTAGTTCCTTAAAGAAATACAGGTATTTTATACCTTTATTTCCTATTAACATTCTACTAATGATCCTATGTTTATGTTTGAGGTTGTCAATTATGCTGAATTAATGTAGTGCTGAATATGTAGTCTGTACAGAACAGAACATAATAGAATTCTCATCTCCCTCATTCTTGATGCCGTGTCTCCATTAATATTGTGATCTCACATCTCCCAGAAAGGCAGCAGGGCATGGTGGATAGAAGGTTGGCATCAGATTCAAGATGATTCATGTTCAAGTCTTGCCTCTGACACATACTAGCTATTTGTCTATGGACAATTCAATTTGTTTTTAATTTTCCTAACAACTAGTTATGGCTTTGTTACAGAAGAATTTATGATTAACATTGAGAGAGTGAGTTTCCATATTGGGACTCCTCCATACTAATGAAATCACAAGTCTGACAGAAAAAAAAAACATATTAGCTATTTGAACTATTGATAACATGTTGCTATACATACTTATAGTCCCTTTAAACTTCAGGTCTAATTCACATAAATTATTTTTCCCATTTGAATGACAATTTCTGAATTGTGATGGGGATGAGATTTGACTGTGTTTAAATGATGAAATGTCCTATTTGAATTCTTTTGGATTCACTCCCTGGGACTTCAAAGATGGGGATTTTGTGGAACTGATGTATAAATGTGACCATCACAGAGAATTCACTTTCACCTGAATGGAACCCAACTTCCATCATGCCAATGTGACAGGAATAGATGTAAACAAAAGAATATTGTTTTAAATTATTTATAATCAAGATCTTTGTCTGTAATTCCAAGGTAGTATCTGACTTAAGGAACTCTGACAGCCAGTCAATGAACATTTCAAGAGGTTTAGAGAGATGGGTCAGCCCCATCCAGGTACCTCATGCAGTACTCCCTACAAGAGGCTTGTACAACATCTCAATGTTCATTTGCCATCACTTTAATAATATGTCTTAGAATTTTTGCCAAGAATCAACATCAACCTCATTGCCTTAAAGTTTGTAGATTCTATTTTTTCCTTTTTTGAAAACCACGCACTTCTTTAGTCCTGCAATACCCATATTTTCTTCTCAATGACTCAGAATTGACATCAGTCAATTTTTTTTTTTGTTACTCAACAATGAATTTGACCTAGGTCTGGTTACTTGAATTCTTCAACAGCATGTAGTTCTTTTATTACTACCTTGTTTTGGATTTACCAGCTATTTTTATTCTGTTGTTTCTAATCCTCAAATTCAAAATCCCTGAAACTCAGTTGTGTCAGAGAAAACGTGCAAAATAGAAATTTCCTTTCTACTGTTTGATTCAGTTCAAATTCACCGCTTTTTATCACTCCTATTCATTCTGTGCTCTCCTGTCTTTGTGCTTTTGCATACATCATCCCTCATGCTCATAAAGGTCTCAGTTTCTATCCATTGAAGGCCCTCCTTGCTTCAAGCATCATGTAATAAATACTCTGTAAATCTGGCTTCCATACTCTGAAATTCCTCAGGGCATTTTGCCTTAATTTTTCTTTTCTGCTTTTCTCATTTTACCATTATTAGAATTACTTATTTAGTTATTCCTACTGCCCATTAACATCTGTCTCAAAGATTTACATGAAAGTAGGCATTTGCAAATGTTGAAATCATTTATACTTTGTAGTTGTGCCTTATTAATAAAGCAAAGTTTACAGAAACAGATTGTAATGAAAAATCACACTCTATGCATCAGGAAAATGTGGTCAGTGGCCCAGAGAATGCAGTGTAATGTGCTTCTGCCCTGGAGAATGGATTTGGAAGTGAGTTATGTCACAGACTGAACTTATTACTACAGTACACATTTTGTTCATATGTTTGGTGTCTTGCAGGGTATATTGTGGGTTAAATGTTTATTCCAAAAATGTTGAAGATGATGTCTACTGAAAGAATTATAAAAAAATTACAAGTTTCTCCTAGTGAGAAATCAAGTTTGTTTGATCTTATTATGAGATGATTTTCAGATGACTCCATCTTTGTACAAGGTCAATTTAGTCAATTTTCTGATTGCAGTTTTTGATGAATAATGATTCAATTATGTCATTGTGTGTCAAAGGTTTTGAGTGTTAATGAAAATCATGATCTATTTCTGCATCATCTACATCCTTAAGAATGTCTCAAGGCTAGTATGCAAATCAACATTGACAAAGTTTCCAATATAAGAGGAATAAAAAAGGTCCTGCTGTAGCCACATAAACATTTCAAGAAAATGGACCCACAGACCCAGGTCTGCCGGATCGCGTTTGCATGGCTGTTCTAGGACATAACAGGACCTAAGGTGTTTGAACACTTTTTAGATCTATCAAAATCTCCTGAGTCATTGAAGCCAAGCATCTTTAAACAACAATTTTCATTAAATCTTAAACACTTGCATAGAATCAAACAAGACGAAATAAAAGACATATTAAACAAATAGTGATGATACAAAAGAAAGTAAAACGCACAGAAAACTTAGTTCCATTACTTCACCTATGATATCTAAAAAAGAATGAGAATAACACCAATAGAGTACACAGATAAAGACTTAAGGTTATGTCTCCAAGTTGTTTTCAGGTTTTGGTAGACTACATTCATTTATACTATATAAGGAATGTGGCTAGGCAGGTAGAAATGACAATGGCTTTGCCCACTGGATTTTGCTTTGTCTTCTGTAAAGACAGAAATATGCATAAAAGTATGCATCTACTTACCTACATAGGGGAATGGAAAGAGACTGTAGTTAGAAACTGGGGCATGTTGAGCCTTTAAACCGCCTTGTTAATTTTGGGGCAAATGTCCTGACATGGGTTATAGTCAAACTTTCAAAATAAGATTGGGAGCTATGCGCTAGCTCTGACCAGCTATCTGACCATGGTGAGCTAGAGATGTTCCATGTGGAGTCTCCAAGCCTAAAAAGCCAAAGACCGAGAAGTTTATGCCAAAAAGAAGAGCAATGAGTGTGAGGACACCAGCTATTTAGGTGTGTCTCTGATGATCTCTGGTTCCAGAGGATGGTGCCTCAAGCAGGAGAAATCTCTGACTCTGGAGATAAAAGGCCTAAGAGCTGTTCCTTTTTAAGGGCATACCAAAGCTGACCAGGTTTTTGGTTTCTTCCTTTCTTATGGAGCATAAACAAATATACCTTTCCTGCTCTTTCCTTTACCAAGAGATAGACAAGGATTTCCACCTAATGAGAAGCTAGAAGCAATGGAAGAGTGTAGCATGATTAGAATCCAACAAAGACCAGATAAGAAACATTCAGGAGGCGAGTGTCTAGCAGAACATTTGACTGAGAAGGGTCCTGCGGAACAGTGCTGTTTGGAGACCAGCAGACCAGAGCAGCTTGATAATGACACTAGAAGACAAGGGTGGCCCTGCAGCATGACACGCCTCTTTATGAATGTGCTTAGTCCACATGTGTTCTTTGCATGTGTATCTATCTGCAAATGTGTTCTCTACAGGATAATAGGTATTTCCTGGCATTTATACAGCACAAGGTTTACAAAGTTTTTTATGTATGTTATGTCATTTGATTGATTCATACCCCTGTGAGGCAGCTGCTATTATTATCCCCATTTTACAGATGGGGAAACCAAGGCTAAGTGAAGTTAAGTGACTTGTGCACAGTCATACAGATATGCAAATGTCTGCGGCATGATTTGAACTTTGGTTTTCCAGATTCCAGATCTGGTGCTCTACCCATTGTGGCACTGTGCCACCTACATGACTCTAATATAATAAATAACTAATGCTATATTTATAGGAGGGTGTACCTGAGGATTATGAGAGAAATATCTTATTGCCACTTTTCTTAATATTCAATTTCACTAAATAACTTTGATTTGAACGAATTTTGCCTTCCAACTATTGAAGGTAAACATATCCATGCGGAGTCATGAGTTTTAAGAGATATATGCATACCTGTAATCACTCATTGAACCTGGGATCATTGTTCTCTGAGTTACCAACTCTGTGACTCAAGAGGACGCCTCCAAAAGTACAGAAACTAAATAACAATTAGACTATATTCTACAGAGGGATACAATGTGTACCTAGATGAGTAAATATAGAGCATATATAAAGTAAAACTGAATAATCTCAAAGAACACTAATGACTTGGAGTGAAGGTCAGAAGAGGATTCATGTAAGGCATAAAAGTTAACTATGCTTCGAGAAAGCTAGGAATGTTACAAGGGAGAGATGGAGTGTAATCCAAATGAGGGGGAACACTTGTGGAAAATCAGTGAAGTGAGTGGTAGAATGTTATGAAAGGGAAACACCTAGCAGACTAATATAACTAAAATATCTAGTGGCTGAAGGGGAACAATTTGAAAAAAGACTGGAAAGATCTGGAGTTGCAATTACAGAGTACCTCAAAGGATTGGACAAGGATTTTCTATTTTCTGAAAAGTAATAGGTATCATTGAAGAATTTTTGATGAGGTGGAGAGTGTACATGGTCATATCTGTGTTTTAGGAACACCAATTTGGAGATTCTCATAATTCCAACCCCTGTCCATGAAACTACTCTGCACATATTTTTTAAAAGGCACCAGATGAGGCAATGATTAATAAAACCAGTAAGGTCCTCTGTGGACTGCAGAGAAGATGGTCAAAAACTATATTGGTTGGGATCACATAGGGATTGAATGTGTTGGAGTTGGAATCTAGCTTGATATTGGTCCTAGTCCATCAGAACATTGATGGGTGACAAATCATACTCATCACAGGTCATTGAACTAGGAGAGAAAGATGAAGCAGAGGATCCAAAAGGGAATGTGTTCATGTAGAGATACCCTCTAAGAAGACCAAATTGAAAAGGACTAATTATATGTTATATTGTAATTGTGGCTTGTCCTTTGTTCTGGAAGAGCACCATGACATCAGGAAGACAATGCCATGAATTGCAACTGAATTGGATTAAGTGAGGGAGGGCTCCCTCACTTAATAGAAGTATATAATAATAATAATAATAATAAGATAATTTTTATTTTTATTATTACTCTTTTAATAATAAAATAATATGAAGTATGCTCCAGAACTTAATGACAATCCATTTAGTGTTTTTCATTTCAATGTTCTGATGGACCAGGACCAATAGATTCCAACTCCAACACATTCAATCCCTATGTGATCCCAACCAATATAGTTTTTGACCATCTTCTCTGCAGTCCACAGAGGACCTTACTGGTTTTATTAATCATTGCCTCATCTGGTGCCTTTTAAAAAATATGTGCAGAGTAGTTTCATGGACAGGGGTTGGAATTATGAGAATCTCCAAATTGGTGTTCCTAAAACACAGATATGACCATGTACACTCTCCACCTCATTAAAAATTCTTCAATGATACCTATTACTTTTCAGAAAATAGAAAATCCTTGTCCAATCCTTTGAGGTACTCTGTAATTGCAACTCCAGATCTTTCCAGTCTTTTTTCAAATTGTTCCCCTTCAGCCACTAGATATTTTAGTTATATTAGTCTGCTAGGTGTTTCCCTTTCATAACATTCTACCACTCACTTCACTGATTTTCCACAAGTGTTCCCCCTCATTTGGATTACACTCCATCTCTCCCTTGTAACATTCCTAGCTTTCTCGAAGCATAGTTAACTTTTATGCCTTACATGAATCCTCTTCTGACCTTCACTCCAAGTCATTAGTGTTCTTTGAGATTATTCAGTTTTACTTTATATATGCTCTATATTTACTCATCTAGGTACACATTGTATCCCTCTGTAGAATATAGTCTAATTGTTATTTAGTTTCTGTACTTTTGGAGGCGTCCTCTTGAGTCACAGAGTTGGTAACTCAGAGAACAATGATCCCAGGTTCAATGAGTGATTACAGGTATGCATATACCTCTTAAAACTCATGACTCCGCATGGATATGTTTACCTTCAATAGTTGGAAGGCAAAATTTACCTTCCTTTGGGCAGAACAACATCAGTTAAGGGCATGATACCCCATGTAGGGACAGGAGAGGAGAGAAATGAAAAACACTAAATGGATTGTCATTAAGTTCTGGGTATACAATGGCAAAATGTGGTTATACAGTTGGTACAATGTGTGTTATTATGAGATTGATGACATAGACCTTCACAAAAGACCAAGCATCATTTTAAAAATATTTAGTAAATTCACAATGTGTTATGTATCTATAAGAGATATCTGTAATAGAGCATACTTCCAGATGTTGGGGAAGACACAATATACAGATGGCACCATCACTAACTTCATGGAGAGGGAGGGGACATCTCCAGTTGCCTGGATCTATATCTGGCCACTAGAATAAGATGTGTCTGTAGGAGAAAGTGATGCTTGTGACCTTGCACAACCCTCCCTCACTTAAATACAATTCAATTGAAAGTCATACATTATCTTCATGCTGTGACAGTCTTCTTCAAGAATGAAGGGCAAACCATGAACTGTGAGTAGTCTAATCTACCCCAATGGGGACTCAGCTGTCCAGTTTCAATTAGGAAACTCAATCCCTTATATCCTATAAGAGCCACAATAGAGACCAAACCAGCTTCCAATAGGTGATTGCACAAGAAAATAGAGATAGACTAAAGATTTCCATGTATCTTATTCTGGCACTCCTGCAAATGACCCCAAAATAGTACAATTTCCAATATACTGTAGCTGCACCAACAAAACAAAGGAAAGGGGTAAAAAGAGGTTTGCTAGGATCCTAGCAGCATGATCTTTCATATTTGCTTGTGACTTGTCAGGGCCCCAGCAGAAGACAAAGCTGGCAAATGACTGTGAAAGGAGGAGACATAAGATGTAAGCAGCTTCACTGAACCACCAGAAGACTGGAATGAAAGCCATGGTTTCATGTAGTAGATAAGGCCTGGTGCTAACCTGGGGCACAACCCCAGGAGAGGGTGAGAGAAAATGAAAGATGATAGGAAAGGGGACTAAAAACCATTAACCTCATTGAAAATGATGGCAAGGTTGCAGCAGTGGCAATCAGAGAGCAGAGGGGACAAAACTAGTATATACGTACTGTATCCAAGGGTAAAGGAGGTGGCAGAAGTTGTGCTTTGCCCAAAGTACTAATCTAGATAACCAAACCAGAAAAAATAGAAGTTAATTTGTAATTCAGTGAAAAAATAGTATGTGTTAAGTAGGCCAAGAAGTAAATGCAGAAAAAGAAAGTAACTCCACAATCAATACAAGGGGGAGGGGGGGAGAGGTAGGGAGGGTAGGGAATCTCCCAGAGTAGATGGAAGAAATAACTAAGAAATGAAATTAGGACATTTGAAGAAAAAAAATGGAGGGAGAATATGGAATTGTCTAACAATCCATTGAGAGAATGGCTGAACAAATTTTGGTATGTTAATGTCTTAGAATATTATTGCACCAAAAGAAATGACAAAAGAGATGGATTCTTAGAAAAATTGGAACTGATGTTCCAAGTAATGTAATATGAACTTAGCAGAAACAGGAGACCAATTTATATAATTACTAAAGTAATTTATGAGAAAAATCTTTGACATGTTAAAGAACTCTGATCAAGTAAGGAACAATTCTTCTTTCAGAAGACTGATGGTCAAGGACACACCCCATGTTTTGGCAGAAAGTTAATAGATTAGAAGTGTATAATAAGACACACACATTTAAAAAAAATGGCCAATGTGGTGGTAGGACTTGGGCAATGTGGTTGGGAGAAAGGGTTATGGGAGGGGGGCAAACATTGTTGGGTAGTGATAACAATGCAAAAAAAAAGAAATTAAGAAAAGAGGACCAATGAAACATTAAAATTACGCAGAAGGAAGTTCAGAGGATGAAACAGATGAGGAAAGTGTTTTTGTATTTTCTTGATAAATTTAATATATAATCAAAAGCTGCACTTAGTAACATTTTTACATGTAAGCTTTCTGTTCTTTTTATACTGTTTATGGTTATAAATATTTTTAAGCTCGTAATAAAAATTAAACTTCAATTTAACAATATCAATTTGGTAGTTGTCTGGAGGGTGGATTAGAGAAGGGAGGGAATTAAGGCAAAGAAGCCAGTTAGGAATTTATTGAAATAACCCAGGCAGTTGATGAGAACCTGAACTAGGTCAAAGGCAGTGCAAATGGGTAGAAAAGGAAAGCTGTGAAAATTGTTTTGAAAAACAATACAAGTAACTTGCCAGCAAGTTGGAGGTGATGAGTTAAAGGAGAAGGAAGAGTTGAGGGTCTTCCAGGATGAATGAATGAACAAGTTCAACTTTGTGAACCTGAATGTCTGGAAAGATGTAGTGTCTTCAACAGAAGTAGAGAAATTTGGAAGAAATTAGTACATGGTGAGTTTGAGTTATCAATGGGACATCCACAGGGACATGCAGAGCAGGCAATTGATAATGCTGGAATAAGATTAGGAGAGAGATTATAGTTGGATGTTTAGAAGTTGGAGTCATCTTCATGGAGATGGTAAGTTAAACTCATGGGAGTGGATGTGTTCATCAAGGGAAAGAGTGGGAAAAGAACAGGCCCAAGGTCAGTCCTTACTTAGGTAATGTCCCAATTTAGTGGGTCAGAAGATGATGATTTATCAAATGAATCTGAGAAATAATGGACCAGTAGAAGAAAATTGTAAAAGAAGACAAAGAAGGAGAACCCATTGTGTGACTAAGGTGGAGGGAGTTAGGGGTCATTGGAGTTTAGAATATTGATAAATTTGGAGATGAGGCTAAGACATCAATATGTATATTATATAAGAGCAGGGACTGGTTGTGATGCCAAGCAAAGGCAACTTCGCAAGGTTCAAAATATCAGCATAGGTGCTCTCCATTCTATTCAGTGAAAAATTAAGAACAGAGAAAATCAAAATATAGCATCCTTCAAAATACAGCATTTGCCAAGTGTATTTCAATCAAGTACTACCCCAAGCCTGGACATCATAATTCATTTAGTCAATCCCAAAGACCCTCTTCTAAGTATTACTCCTCCCCTAGGCTGTACATTCATTTAGTCCATCACAAAGTCCCTCTTCTCAAATGGAGATTAGTTTCCAATCATAAGTAGAGTACATTCATTTGTTCAATCACAGAGCACAAAAAAAAGTCAAAAGTTCCCCACCCTTGGACCACAATTGAATCTACCCCAGAGTTACAACAAGCTTAAGCACAGCATTTAATACCCAAAGAGAGGTCTTTTCTTCATCTTGACCCAAGGCATGTTCTCAGCAATCTTTGTTCCTGGGGAGACAAAACTTAGCAAGGCCACAAGATACATTGTCAGTGTCTTCATTAATGCATTCTGTCTGCAGAACAGTCCTAGGACCCCTGAAAACATAAGCAAAACTCTCTTCCAGGATTTCTGTAAACATACAAGAAAATTCTTCTTCAGGGCTTCTGAAACAACAGCCAGGTTCTAGGACCTCTGCAACAACAGCACTGCTCTTCACCAGTAGGCACAATTCACTCTTTGTCTGAAGAACAGGAGCTCTGAACCAACAGCCAGGTTCCAAGGACTCTGCAGCAATAGTACTGTCTTTCACCAGTGAACAAATCTGGCAAAACAACATCAAAACAGACAGACAAAGTACCAGCATAACAGCCATGTCTCTTCCGTCCTTGGCTGCTCTGGGTGGCAGCTCTCAAAAGTCCTGGGCAATTCAAAGTGGCCCTCAGCAATCCTCTCCATCTCTCTCTGCCTCCAAGATGCTACTTCCAAAAAGTTCTTCTGCCTCTCTCTTTTCTTGTGTCTCTCTAAATTTATGTCACCAGCTCCTCCCAGTTCAGCCCTCTCTTTTCACGTCAACGAGTCCATCCCACAAGTGGGATTCACAAGCTCTGGGTTTTAACACAATCAAACCAAAAACCAAGCCAATACAGGGGGATATTTAAATGCCATTACTATTACACTGGGTGGAGAAGAAAACTCACATACTGATTATTTTGAAAAAGGAGAAAGCCTATGTAGTCTAAGCCTTCCACACTGCCTTCTGGACTGTTGCAATAACTTCCAATTCGAACCCCACATATTCAGCTTGCCATTTCTCCATTTTCCATATATTTTCATAGGGAATTTCATGCTTCCATTTTTTTTCCAGTGCCTGGTAGCACTGGATTGCTGGACCTGGGATCAGGAAGATCTGAGACACTTATGTAACCATAAAGTAAGTTAACTTCTCCTTAACTTAGTTTACTGAACTGTAAAATGGGGATAAAAATACCTCCCTCACAGAATTGTTGTGAGGTACTGATGAAATAATATTTATAAAAATATTTATATTTTTACATAGTAGTATATTATTACATAGTGGGCACTATGTAAATTCTTATTCCTTCCCTTACTCTGTAGTTGCCATTGATAGACATAAGTTCAGGTCTGAGCATGTCCCTTTGACTTAAGAAGGATCAATGGTATGCCAATGCTTTTATGTTAAAATCCAATTTCCTCTGCTTGGACATTTATGATCTGGTTCTAATCTGGTCCTAGGCAGATTACATATTTCTTCCTCTTATGAACACTTTGTTCCAGTGAAACTTGCCTACTTGCTGTTTCCCATTTACAAAATTGTATCTCTTCCCATGCCTACTGCATCTTGGTACAGCTGTCCTGAATGCTTAACTCAAATCCCAACTCCTTCAAGACTTCTTTCCCAGTTATTACTTCCTGTATCTCTACCTTCCTCCCCCTTCCTCCCTTCCCCCGCCAGCCACTTCACTATTTTGTTTTGCTTTTGCCATATGCTTCCTATTTAGTTTTGGTGAATTTGTTATAAGTAACTGCCCTCTGGCCACCAAGTGAATCCCATGAACCCTTTACCTGAATAATATTTTAAATTCATAAAATAAAATATATAGGATTTCAAAGGAAACCAATTATATTGAATTGCTGTCATTAAAGTGTTAAAAAAAAAAAAGGTTTTTTGGTAGAAATCAAATTAAGGACCACGGCCCAAGTAGAATGCAAGGCATTTAACAAATGCTTACTATTGGAATGATTGACTTGGGGAAAAACAGAAGACTGTGATATGGAGTTGGACTAGGCACTAAAGATTGACTAAGTGAACCTCTGTTTTTCTCTTTGGAGGGGGGGAAGGTAGGGCAATTGGGGTTAAGTGACTTGCTCAAGGTCACACAGCTAGTTTTTGTGTTAAGTGTCTGAGGCTGGATTTGAACTCAGGTCCTCCTGACACTAGGGCCACTTCTCTGTGCACTGCACCATCTAGCTGCCCTAGACTAAGTGAATCTTAAAAGAAGAGAGACTACATATTAATAATGACAAAGGGGCAGTCTAAAAGGGGGAGTGAGGAGCAGGGACTATATTCGTTTTCCTGGCTTAATGCTTTAAGGCAGCAATTGGCAAATCATAGCCTGAGGGCCAAATATGACCCGCCTATTTTATAGCTCACAAGCTAAGAGTGTTTCTTACATTTTTTAATAAAACTTTATTTGCAAATCTTAAAAAAAATCTTATCTCATGGGCTTCAAAAACAGGTGTGGGGCATAGAAAAAAGTTGGCAGGCTAAAATGCGCAGCTATTTGCCAAGCCATACTTTAGGGAAATGAGAAAAGAAGCATGCAGTAGTGGAGAAAGTAAAAAGGGCTTAAGGGTCTGATAAAAAGCTAGGAGGAAAAGGGAGAAAAGGTGTGAAGTAAAGATTTCTAGGACAAAAAGGAGTTTGTTAACAATGGAGTAGGTGTCCCAGAGTGTGAAATGGCATAGGAGGGCTGAGCAGGATGTGGATTATGGAAAGGTAGGGCTCAGGTGGACAGGGATGAAAGAACAGGGAAAGATAAGAATGTAGGGTATTTTTCTCAACAGATGTTGATTCTGAATCATTGAGATAAGGGGAGTAGGGAATATGGGGATTTACCAATTGATATGGACTCCCACCCTCTTGTCCCACTCCATCTCTTACTTGTATTGTCCCAAGGAAATATGAAAGTATGTCTCCATCTATTATAAAAAGAAATTCTCTGTCTCTATGCTATGAAACTACTGCCTTTTTCCCCCTCAATGTAAAAATTTATGGACAACTTATGGCCTTGCTTATGTAGCTTATTTTTCACACATTATTTTCTAAGTTCTTCAAAATCCATTACAAAATGTTTTCATCCTCCAAAAGTAAGACATTACCCATTATTATTTGGAGCCTGAGGTAAAGCACTAAATAACTTTATGTTATTTTGCATTCTCAATATGCACAGGCTAAACTGCTGAAGCATACATCAATTTTCACTTGTAAAATAATGAACAAAGTATCTTAGAAGAACAAGTGAGGTTGGGCTTATAAAATTATACATGAAGCTCTCTTGCTGAAATCAACAAAAATCCCTAGAGATCTCTGCTTATTTCTCTGAAAATTTGCTCTGTATGCACTCTTAACCGGCTCTGATGATGTTCCCTGCAAAGGCATGCACCCTAGGCTGAAGAAAATTGGTTTCACACAGTTCCTTAGTCCTCAAATCAAATGGTGCCCCCAGTATGTTCTCTGAGAAGCTGAGATTACATCAAGGCATACACAGCTGTGTGCAGGGATAGAATTCTTTGTCTGGGTGTGCTAATTTATTAAATCAAGCCTGAGTCCCATCATGCAGAATGAATGTGCACATACAGAACCTTACTGTGGGGGTAAATTAGGCCCGACAGTGAGTGATAAACCTGAGCAAGGTGGGTGATTATCAGACAAATTGTGAGAAGGATCCCAGAAATTGCAGCAGTTTTTGTAACATTTAGTTAGGTATTTAATCACTTCCAGTGTTTGTAAAGAGATATCGACCTGGTGATGGATTATAGAATTACCTATGAAAGCAAGGAAATCAATCAAAAAACTATCAGCCATGATATTGATGAAGATTGTTACTAGTAAGCATAAGCAGTATGACTATCACCAATATACGGCTTGTCCGTATGAGTGGGGTGCTTACCACACTGATAGGATTTGGCAAAAAAGAAAAAGGGGACCAGATTCCTTACTTCCTCTTCAGCTTAGCTAAGTACATAGTTTCCAAACTCTTCTCTTTGAACCCATTGACAAAGTACATGGGAAGGGATCTGGACTGAGAGTCAGGAGAGGCAGGTTATTGTTCTAGCTGTGCCACTTATTAATGGAGTGAGATCAGGCAAATACTTAGCATAGGTAGGGTGGAGTGACTTCAGTTTCCTTATCTATAACATCACACAATGGGACAGAAGGCTCCCTACGAACTCTGCCTCTGCCTTTGATTTTTCTTCTAAATAAAATTTTAAAACACGGTGTGTGTCTGTGCGTAGTGCATTAAGGCTTATGACATGTTTTTAAAACATTATCTCATTTTATCTTACAGTCCTGGGAAGCATTCCCATTTTAAAGAAGATGAAATTATGGGGGAGAGGTTAAATAACTTTCCACATGTGTACTACTTCCACGTTGATGAATTCTGCAATTCCTTTATCTGATCACAATGTTCTTATCATTCCACATCACCCTCTGCTTTACAATCCCTAACCCTATTCTTCCTACTTACTCTGACCTACAATCCCTCCAGACTTCAGTTCTTTTCCAGGCCAGTACACTCACACTAGTTAAACTTTTCTTCCTTCCTCATCTGGACACCTTGACCAACTATACTCAAATCCATTACCCCCACATCCTAGCACTATCTTCTGAAGCCCCCAGTTTGGATTACTATTACCTTCTGCTACCTTCACTCTTTTTTATGTGTTGCTGAACAGAGTTTCTTAGTAAATGATACCTCAGATGGTTCTAAAGCTTTTGGATTCACCAATTAGTGCCTCTCTTTCTCCACTCTGCTACAGTGATTCAAAGAAGAGAAGATTATCATTGACAACTGGATAAGGCTAAGCCTTGACCTGGCTTGCCAGAAGAAACTGATAGAATTATTTGGATTGTACAGAGTTTAGTTAAACATGAAATGCCTGCTCATAAATCCCACTAACTTAAAAAAATGGTAGTAACAACTTCTTGAGAAAATATAATAACAGTTTTAAGTTAAAGGTTAATGTTTAAGTCTTTGCCAACATGTACTTATAAATTTTTTCTTTCTTTGTTATTGGTGTGGAGGAAATAAATAGCTGTCCTATATATGATCCGCATGATATACTGAATATCTTTCTTTTGGAGTGACCCTAGGCATGAGTCAAATCTAAGTTTTCAACGGTTTTCCCAAAGGCCTTTTTGGTGGCATACCAAACCAGACAGTTTGAAGGAAAAAATTAAGTCTGAACCTTCTCTTTAGGGAATAATCTTCTCCACAACTGAACCTGGAGTCCAATGAGTCTGTATAGTGGGAAAGAGCAAGTCTCTCACCTGTAATAGTAATGTAATTTGAAGATCCCTTTGTATTGGCAAGCACTTAGGACCTTGTATCAAGTGTGATTGTACCAAGTATTATAATCCAGAACTTGTGAGTCCCACAATGGGAGGAAATCCTGTTGTAACAGGAAGGGGTGAAACAGGGAGGTGCTATTACCTTATATAAGGAAAAGCCCAAGCTGAGAGAGGCCAGAATTTCTGTCAGTGAGCATCTGGAGGCTGAGCTGCTCCTGCTGGACTGAGGACTGAACTGAGAATTGAGAAGAACTGAGAAGAGAAATGAGAACTGAGAACTGAGACAGAACTTCTTGAAGCAAGTACGTGGAAGCTGAGGAGGAGAGGCCAGAAAGTGATTTTAATTTTGAGAACAGAGCTTCTGCTGAGATTTTTCTTCTGGGAACTTCTGCTGAGAGCTTCTGAGAACCAGAATGAGAAGCTACCATGAGCTAGAGAGGAGGATTCCTGCTTGAGGGAACCTGTTGTGTTGTGAAGTCTTGGGAATGTGGGTGTTCACTGCATTAACCATGTGTACCAACTTCATGGTTACTGTAATGACAAGTTCTGGGACTTGGTTTCCTGGTATTTGAATAAGGACTTGAGGTGGACTAGACACTTTGAGCTTTAATGTGTGACAGGAACTGCACAGAGAGTTGGCCAAGGACTGGGGAGCTGTCTGCCTTTGATCTCAGGTGGCAGTTGGTTAGATTCGGGCAGGAGCTAGGACCATGGAAGAGGAACCATGGAGGCTGAGAGCCTGCCTTGAGTCAAGATGAAAAGACCTCTCCTTGGGTATTTAATGGTGACTGATGAAATTGCAGCTTACCTGTGACGTAGGGGTCGATGGCCTTTGTATTTTCCGCTACCCCTTTAGAGGGTAGTGAGTAGTGACTGGAGATATTGTAACTTAATTGTACCCTATTGTTGCAGGACTTTGACTTTTGTACTTTGTGATTGAATTCAGGACTTTGTGAATGACTGAATGAATGTACTTTGCTTAAAACTATATGACCACTTTGGTGAAAACTATGTGGTATTTTAGTGATAAGTTGTGAAGTTATAACATTCTGAATGCTGTTCTTTGTTTTCTGTGAATGTTTTGCTCTAATTTGTTACTGAATAAATAGAGAGTTCACTATACTATGTACTCAGAATCTTGAAAAGCTATTCACAGCAGCAATCCTCTGGAAAGTTGCTCCTGCTTGGCATTACATTACCTGACCCAGCAATGATTCTCTTTTGCTCTATATAACTAATACTCGAGGTATCGAGTAATAATAATATTTTGTGTTGAACAGGGTCCCCTTTCAATAAAATTATTCAAATTCCCCACTATAGTCTTAGAACTAATGAAAACATATTAATGTAAGTTTGATCCACTATTGCTTAAAGATGCCCAGATGTTCTCTTTTTGAGAATAATGTTCCCTGGAAAGAGGGAAGCTATTCCCTTGCCACTATTGTATTTCAATATCACCCATAGCTCCCAATGTATAGTGCATTTGTGCATATATAATATGAACTCCATAAATGTTTGGGTTGATTGGCTTCATGGGTGAATGAGCAGTATTAATCATAATTTCCAGAGAATGGATGTAAAGATGACATTTCATGTTAGAGTTGTGTCATCTCAAAAGTCTGGCTAACATTTTCATTTTGCTTCATTCTGCTTGATAAGCACAGAGACACACAGAGGAACAAACAGTAAATACACAGAAAAAAACAGTACTGTTATTTCTACACAGCTCAGAGAAACAGACTTACAGAGCATAAACCTTATCAATTCAGGCAGGGTTATAGCAAATCATATCACCTATGACTAGAGTTCTTCCACAGAATAAAACAGTGCCTTTCTTTTGAGAGAATCTGAAAATTCTCTACCAGTATCAAAATTAATCCTTATTAGGTGCCTAGGAAGTAAGGAGTGGTCCAATCTCCTCTATTATATATCGTCTTGTCACACAGTCCTATAGTTTCTGCTTGAACAGTTCCATTGTCAAGTAGTTCTGTACTTTACAACATAGTTCATTTCATTATTGTACAACTATCGTTTTTAAGGACATTTCTCCCTATATTGAATTAAAATATACCTCCCTATATTTCCCACCCATTCATCTGAATTCTAACCTTAACAACAAGGCAGAAAAAAGAAAAATCTCTTCCCACTTCCGTTGAGAAATGCTAACTGTCTGCATAAAACAGTTAAAAGGTCTTTAAAAAAGGATTCTGAAAATACCTCATACTTCAAAGTCAAACATTCTGCTCAATTATCAAAAATATATGTTTAGATTCCTTTGCAATATGATTTTCTTACAGATGAATCAGACATGAATACATTTCAGAAAAAAAAGTTATAATTATTTAATTTTTTGAAACAAAGGCTTCAGTAGACATTCAAAGTGTCTCATTGTTGGAATGTGGAATGTATATCAAGATTTCTGAATGATGGAGAGGATTCTGGGAAGATAGCTAAGTAGGTCAGAAAATTCTAAGCTCTCAAGATTTTCCCTAATAAAAGAGTTAAAATTGGGGTGACTAGGTGGCACAGTAAATACAGCACTGTTCCTGGAGTCAGGAGAACCTGAATTCAAATCCAGCCTCAGACACTTAACACACTTAGTAGCCATGTGACTTTGGGCACATCACAACCCGAATTTCCCTCCAAAAAGCAAAAAAAAAAAGAGTTAAAATAGCACCTTAGGGCAAACAAAGTGTGGGTGTAAATAAATAAGAACAGATGGACAACAGCTATCTTCCTGGGACAATTTGAGATTTGAAGAAAAATCACAGGACAAGATTTGGTCCCATAAAGAGTAAACAGCTCCAGTCTAGGTTCTGTTTTAACAACAAATGGAAAGCCCTGGAGTTAAGTCATTTGAGAGGCTGCCTAGGCCCAAGTAGCAGGAACTTTTACCCAAAGAGATAGTAAGGGAAGTTGGGTGTTTGAACCTGGGAACATCTAGGGAGCCTCTGCTGACTAGGAATGCCAGACCCAGCTGTGCTGTGAAAAGCAACAGGGGTGAGAAGGAACCAGCACATGCTGGTAAATATAAAAGTAGTGGGCCTTGACTGTGGGCATTTAGAGGAGATTGGAGATTTGGGTTTGGTTCCAGGCTAGAGGGGAGAACTGAAGATCTGGAGCAAGAGGAACTCTTTCCCAAATCCCAGGGCTAGAGGTGATTACAAAACTTAAGCTATGACCGTAAAAAAATGCACAGGCAAAGGAGAAAGAATCCGACCATAGAAAGTTATTATGGGAATAGAGGTGACTGGAGTTCATCTTCAGACAAGGGCACTGAAGCAAAGAAATCCCCAAAGAGTTATGTCAGACGGTCACTTGCCCAAAAAGAAATCATAGAAGATCTTTAAAAATCAAATGACAGAGATGGAGGAAAAACTTAAAAAACAAAAGAATAATAATCTAAGGAAAACAAGAAGGTTATGAAAGGAAAGTCAACCCATTAGAAAAGCAAATCCAGAATATTAAGGAGGAAAATGGCACCTTGCAAAATAGATTGGGCAAGGTGAAACCAGTGAAATGATAAGAGATAGAGAAATATTTAAACAAAATTTGTATAATGAAAAAATGGAAGAGAAGGTGAAATACCTTATAAGAAAAACAACAGATTTGGAGTATAGATCAAGAAGAGAAAATATAATAATAATCAGATTAACTGAAAATTGTGATCATTAAAAAGAAACGATACAATAATACAAGAAGTAATTAAAGAAAATTGTCCTGAAGTATTAGAACAAGGGAGGAAAGTAGAAATAGAAATTTTAAAAAATCTATCGATCACCATTTAAAAGAGATCCTCTGAGGAAAATTCACAGGAATATCATATACAAATTCTAAACCACCCAGCTTAAGAATAAACTATTATGGGACGCAGATGTGGATGGCACTGCAGTGGGGTAAGAGGAAGATGGTTCAGGTGTTTAATTTGCAGGGGGCAGTGGAGCCCATGCAGATTGATGTCGACCCTCGAGAGCATCAGCAGAATGCACCAGATGTCAACTATGTGGTGGAAAATCCCACCCTGGACATAGAACATCCAGTTACAGTGGACTGATGCGCATTGAGCAGCTGCAATTTCGCACAGATCACTGCCCACAGCTTCGGGTACAGGCCCTGAAGATGGCACTGTCCTTTGTGCAGAGGATCTCCAATGTGGATGTTCATGAGGAGATCCACCAGAAGCTCTCTGAAGCCACAGCAGAGCTACAAAATGCTCCTGATGCTGTCCCCGAGGGAAGGGTGGAGCTCCCACCCCTGGCCACAGCCTGGGTGGAAGCCGCAAGAAAGAAGGTGCTGTTAAAACCGGAGATGTTGGATACAGACCTGAAGAACTACAAAGGGAACTCCATTAAGGAGAGCATCAGATGGGGGCATGATGACCCGGGTGACCATTATCTTCACTGTGAGGATCTCAGCAATGCCCTCAAGTGTTCCTCCTGGGCTAGGGACTATTGCACCAGCACCAAACGTCATCAATATGTCCCTCAGTGTAATCAAGGTCAGTGTCTACTTGCACAGTTGGTCCCATATCTTGAGCTATATCAGTAAGCTGAGTCTACTCCTAAGATTGCTGAGCAAGGGGAAAGGGACAGCCAGACCCAGGCCATCCTTGCCAAGCTCACGTGTGCAGCAGGCCTGGCTGAAGCAGGCAGCCAAGTGCTTTCTCTTAGCTTCATTTGATCACTGTGACTTCTCTGGGCTACTGTCCCCCAGTAATGTGGCTGTATATAGTGGTCTCTGGGCCCTGGCCCCCTCTGATCAATAAGAACTACAGCGCAATGTCATCTCTAGCAGCTCCTAATTGTTTGTGGAGCTGGAACTACAGTTTTGGGACATCATCTTCAAATTCTATGAATCCAATTATGCCTAGTGCATAAAGATGCTGGATGAGACGAAGGACAATTTGCTGCTGGACATGTATTTGGCCCCCCCACATCAGGACCCTCTATACCCAGATCTGAAACTGTCCTCATCCTGTATTTTAGTCCCTATGTCTCTGCTGACATGTGTAAGATGGCTATTGCCTTCAACACAACTGTGGCTGCACTAGAAGATGAACTAACACAGCCCATCCTGCAGGGGTTCGTCAATGCTAGAACTGATTCTCATAGCAAGATTCTGGATGCCTGGGATATGGACCAGTGCAGCACCACCTTTGAGAAGTCACGGCTCATGGGCAAAGAAATCCAGAATCGAGCCAAAGCAATGATTTTGTGGGCGGCTGTGCTACACAATCAGATCCATGTCAAGTCTCCTCCTCGAGAAGGGAGCCAGGGTGAATTAACACCAGGCAACAGCCAGTCACAGAGGAGCACAAACATGTGATGGGGTTGTGATTCCCCCCCATCTAGACCCCAGGACTGTGCTTGAGTGTCCATCTCCAACCCCATGCTCCCCAGGTCCCTCTGTGCCAGGAGCTAGGGGAAAAGGACTGGCCAAGCTACCTCTACTGCTGCTGATCTGGAGTGCGAAGAAAGGAGAGAAGCCTGGCTTGTGCAGGTATTTGTTCCCAATGAGCAAAATGATGTATGGCAGGACCTTCTACACTACCCCCATCCCCAAACACGTTCTTGTTCATGCAATTTTTTTCCTAAGTTAGAAATGAGTTGTTGAATCTTTAGACCATTAAAAAGCAAAATAAAAACCTTCTCCTTGGGAAAAAAAAAGAATAAAGTATTAAACGCATCAAGATTAAAACAATTTAACGATGGTGCTGCCACAATTAGATTCACACAACACCTAGCAATGGAGACATTAAAGGATTGCAGGTCTTGTAACATAATATATTGAAGAGCAAAAGAACTGCGTTTCCAGCCCAAAATATCATACCCTGCAAAGTTAAGTATTGTCCTGAAGGAAAAAAAATGGATATTTGATAAATTCTTTGATTTTCAAGACTTTATTAAAAAAAAATCCTGAACTCCATAGAAGATTTGACATACAAGAAACAAGAAAAATAGAAGGTACATTCCAAAGACTGATTATATGGGATCCATAAGGACAGACTGTTTACTATATATATATATGTATATGTATATATATATATATATGTATGTATAATGAAAATGTATGTCTAAGATTCTTATTAATAATTGGTAACTCACAAGAAAGATTGGGGTAAACCTGAGTATGATATGAATTTAAAAATTAATACCATTTAGGAACAGCTAGAAAGGGTAAGTATTTTATCCAAAGGGAGATGCAAGAGGAAGATTCAATACATAGGAATTAGATGGGGGAGGAGGCCTGGGAATTCTGGTAACCTTCTTTCATTGGGAATGGGTTTAAGAGGGAAATTTTACACACACACACACACATACGTACATACATATATATATGTATGTGTGTATATACATATATATTTATATATATGAATATAAATGTCTTCTAAATTCAGAAGAAATATAATTTTGGGGGTATGGGAGGAGGACAAAGGAGGAATCTTTAAAGGGGAAGGGGAGGGAATGGGTAAAAGGGAGGTACAGAAGGGTGTTTAGATTTATGGGAATGGGAAGATAAGGGAGGGATCCTCAGAGGGGGGTAGGCAAGGAAGAGAAGAGCAAGGTAGTGGGTAGAGGAGGCCAGTGGGATAAGAAACAAGAGATATGCACAAACATAAAAACAGAGATCAGGAGTAGATTATGTTTGGGAAAATATATGTCTATAATTGTATGTATATATGTACATGTGTATATAGATATTTATAGCTATAGAGAAGCATATCAAACTTTATTGTAGCCTTAAGGGCAGGGGGATAGGGGGACAGAAAAAAAAGAACAAAGTAAAAAGTGCACAGCAGAGAACAAGAGAAAACTCACAAGGAAGCAAAGATAGACAATTCTCAATGTGTATTATTTATCATACAGGTTTTCTTGAAATAAAAATGTATTGTTACTTATTTCGAATCCCCTCATATTCTACTATGTACACGACATGCTTTTTTTTTCTTTCTAACTTTGTATTTAAGTTACGATATTTGAGTTTCTGATGTTTTTTGTCTCTTTTCTGTATTCTGTATTTGTGTTTTGCTGTTTGAGTCTAAAATTAAAAAAAAGTCTGATTCATGTAGTTTTCAAGCTTGCCCAGTAATTAAAGGCAATTATTCTAAAGGCATTATGTTAACCATCTGAAAATGGGGACAATTAATAAATACAGACTTGCACTTGATCAAACTTCTGAGACTTCTTTTATCCAGTGAACTGAAGGAAAAAAATCAATATTGTACTTCGGGGTCAAGTACACCTTGGTTTTCAGTAAAATATGAAGCCAGTCTTGAATGCATGTTACAATAAATATTCAAAACCGAATAAACAGTCACATTTAATTTTTAATATAGCAGACATTGTAGTTGAGTTTTATCCATGGCGTATGTCTATGGGTACCATAAACACAAACCCTTGGTTTCACTGCCTTTCATAATCATTAGCTTCTTGATCAGTAATAGTAAAAGAACAATGTGGAATTTGTCTATGGACAGATTTTTATCATTTTTATTCTAGACAAGATTTCGCTTTAGTATTATTCACTTATGGACTCATTGCTACTAGCTCTGCACTCATTAACTCTTGCCTGGATTCTTTCAAGCATCTTGTAACTTGCCTCACTGAAGATCTAAATTTACTTGCCTTCTTAGAGTTTTCATACAGCTGCCAAACCAATTTTCTTAACTCTGATCACATCAAGTCACTACTTAATATCTTTACCTGGATCCTCATTACTTACTGAATAAAAGCTAAATTTGTTAGCCTGATATCCTGATGGTGAAGTTTTTGGCACAGTAATCCACACTATCTTCTTGGAAATTCTCTTCTCTCTTGGTTTCTATAATGATACCATCATTATATCTCCCATCTGCCTGAGTACTCTTACTAGCAAGATCGTCAACTATTAATTCTTAATCAAGGAAGTAGTCAAGGCTCAGTCCTGGGCTCTCTTCAATCAACAAATATCTCCTTCCACCTTCTCACTTGATGATTCTACTTGTTTCCATTGCTTTGCAGTTGTCACATTTACATGGATAACCCTTAAATCTATGCATTTTATTTATTCAGTCCTATTTTCTTTTCTAAACCCCAAACTTCACTTGCCAACTGCCATCCTCAACTTGATATTTCATTAATATCTCAAATTCAGTACCCTTCAAAGATAGTTCATTATTTTAATTCATCATAATTCTTAAACAATTCCTTCTTCCAAATATCCCTATTTATCTTGAATTCTATTGTCTTCACACTTTCCTAGGCTTATACCCCCAATTCATTTTTTACTCTTTCACTTAAACTATATCTAATAAGTTGCTATTTCCTGTCAATTATGTCTCCACAACATTTCTCCCATTTCCTCCCCTTCTTTTGACACACATTGTCACCATCTTAAGTTCAGGCACTCGGAAAAAATCATGCATTTTTATTGTAATAGCTTAATAGCCTCTTAATTCTTCTCTCTCTTTCCATTTTCTAACTTCTCTAATACATCATTCACGTACCCATGAAAATAATTTCGCTAAAACATAGGTCTATTCTCCTCCCATCCAATTCAAAACCTTCCTTTTCTCCTACCTTGATTCTAAGGGGGGAGAAAAAGACAAACTCTTCAGCATGGTTTTTAATGCTCTGATCTAGCCTCATTACAGAATATGCCCATTTATGTATTATATATTCCTGGCAAACTGGACAAGCTGGTCATTGTCTATAATTGGCATTATATTTCCGATCTCAATGCATTCTTACAAGCTGTAACAGGGTTTTGTCACTAAATGTCTAACATCCAACTCTCTTAAAACAGAAGTATACAAGACACTTTATAGTTTAATATTCATTAGCATTTTTCATCATTTTATTAAATATAGACAACAAAAAAGAAATTGAACCCTGATTTGTAGCATTTGCATATATCTGCAGAGTGAATGCTCAGATTCAAAATTTAACAGTCAACTCTTGTAAACCAGTATGAGCCAGACCCAGATCATTACTTCTTATACATCATATGAGTATACACACATACACATTTAGACCTATGATTTCACTGGTGTAGAAATCTCTTGATAAAGAAACTCTACCAATGAAGATGAGGATATCCTTTACAACTCAATCTTATAATTATAGTTTCAATCTTATAGCTTGAAACATTGAAAAATGACTTCCCCAATGTCACACAGATAATAGGTGTCAAATATACAACTTAAAAGAAGGTTTTCCTGATTCTGAGGCTAACTTTATCTTCTATACCACACTGATTCTCACCTTGCAAGAGTAGTTTGCCAGTCAGTGTTTGTTGACTTTAAGTGAACTGGAACATTGCTATCAGAGAGATATACGATGTTGCTGCTTAGTGATATTCATTTACCTCGGCTATAGACTGTATGTGAAACTTAGGGCCCACAGAATCCAAACAAGATGCAGTTAAGAATGTGGGGCTTAAGTTCCTGCTATATACTTATTTTTGGATGAAGAATAGCTGGTTACCAATATTATATTCTTTGACAAATATTTATTAAGACCCTACCCTGAAAACCACTGTGTGGGGCATGTGAAAATATTCTCTGTATGGAATGTGTTCCTGGATCCCCAAACACAATTGAGGTGAGTAGAAGGGGTAGATATGAAACACTTCCATAATGTCTTTCATCAAAAATTGACTCCAGAGGTGTGCACAGGAAGTTTCAATCATTTGCTTCATCCAAAATCTTGCGCAACATGAATTTTGGAGAAACAGAGAAATGTGTGATTTTTAAAGCCTGTAATCCATCTCCTAATATCTTCCTCTACAAAAATGTTATAGGTAAGTTCAAGGTCACATCTCCTTCTCTTTACCTATAACATCATCATCATAACAGGATCATTTAATATGTCCTTGGAATAACAATATGATAGGTCACCAAGGTGAATAATTTCCACCATCAACTATCTTGCACTATTTGCAAAGGGAACTAAATATAACCCTTTATTATTATCCTTGGGGATTCTGGGTAATTTCAAAGAAGAAGCTTCAAATTTAAGATGCAGTTGTGGAATTTAATTTTTTTCACATCATCATAATTTCAGAGTTGTAAAGTGTCAAAGTATTTCTTACCCTAAACAAGAGGAATGCCCATTTTAGCCTAATTCTAAAATGTCCATCTAGATTCTAATCAAAGATTAGAAAAGAGGGAAATTCCACCACCTTCCTTTCACTTTTGCTTGCACAGCTCTAATAGGATTTTTTTTTTCCTGACTCTAAGCCTAATTTTGCTCTTCGAGATTTTACATCTGTCCTGCTTAGGCCAATGTGTTCTTCTAACACACTGAAGACTTTTAGCAGGTTCCAAGGGGTATGAGATTATAGATTGTGAGCTGGGTAAGACCTTGGAAGACATGTAGTTATTTTCCTCTAATTCTACAAATAAGTAATATCACACACAGCATAGATATCAGAAGTAAGTCTTGAACCTGCATCCTGGGAAGCCAGAGTCAAAGAATGTTGATTCAGCATCAAGATGCCATCTCAATATTGTATTCATTTGATATTTTTTCCCTCCATTGGTACAGATTGCAACCACTTTGCACATTTCTAATTGCTATGTACTGTAAGCAATCTTTAATAGGTCCATTATATCATAGACATAGTTCATAACTTCTATACGCTTTTTTATAATGCGCAATTCTGGTATGAAATTCCACTAATTTTCCAGAGTACCAATCACAGGAGGTCCATTAGATTACTTCTTTTGTTTTTTTAAAAAATATTTGGAGGTCCTAAGGAAGCCCTTATGCTTTTTCCATTGAACTTTGAATTACTTATAATTATAGTTCTTCTGCAGTCACAAAATTCCATGAATTACATATATATATGTATATGTATATATGTGTGTGTATATATACATATATATGTGTGTATATGTATACATATATGTGTGTGTGTATATATATATATATATATATATAGAGAGAGAGAGAGAGAGAGAGAGAGAGTACAGTTCATGTTTAAGATGTCCTCTTATCCATCCAAAAATGAAATTAATTATACAGTCTGGTAGTAGTTATATTGGATCTTTGCTGAAGGAGAATTCTGATAGCCTGTTCATTTTAATTATCAAATATCAAGCCATGCTATTTCTATATTAAGTTACCAGAGGTTTGAGATACTGTCACAGAACAAAAATTATCATGTGATTCAAATCAGGTGAAAAAGATGAACATGATTTACCCTGAATTCTACCTCTTAAGGAAACAATACTTCACATTATGTCAACATTCACAAATTACTTGCTGTTGACTAAAGGAGAAGGGGAAAAATAACAAACGGGTATGATATAAGTTAAATTTTAATCATCTACATAGGAGCACTGTGAAGACCTGAATTCAATTCTGGCTTATAAATTGTGTGACCTCTGTCTGAGTTTCCTGAACCGTAAAATGGGGATAAAGCCTTGTAGGCTTCTAAATACCAAAAATGAGAAAATACTTACATATATTCAGCACAATGCCTGGCATGTAGTAGACGCCATAGCAATGCTTATTTCCATTTATTTCCTTAAACTATTTATTATAACAGCACTAATTTTCATAGTGGGGTGATGCAAACATGATTTCTTATTTTTTAGTCTACTTTTTGTGAGTTGATAGAAGAAAACATAACATTTTCCCACAAAGATTAACATTTTCCTGGAACTAAATTTCATTAAATTTTTCTTTGACTCTTTAATTTTCAATGTTAGGATTGAATTTCTAAGTCAAATTAAATCATTGAATCACTCCCCTGAGAAAGATTCAGTGTCTTCAGGAATTTGGAAAACACATTACTGGGGTGGCCAGGCAGCATAGCAAGTAAGAGAACCGGCTCCAGTGTCGGGATGACCTGAGGATCAAATCTGGGCTCAGATATTTAGCACCACACCCAGAAATAAGTGGCAGTGTAACCTTGAGCAAGTTACTTAACCCCGATTCCTTTAAAAAAAAACACATTACTAACACATTTCATATGCAAGCATATTAAATGAAAGTCATATTATAACCAGTCATCAAATTTTTTGTCTTAATTATTTAGATTATATAAATGTGACACAATATATTATATTATATCCATAATTGACAAAAATATTCAGAATATATATTGTTAAGTGAATTGGGCGGGGTCTAGGATAGAGCAAATTATGACAATTGACTCAAATGTTAGTGATAGAATGGCTATTAACCTCGATTAGTCCTGATGCTTAGGAAATGTGCTGTTCTGATTTGCTTTTGCTTAACAACTAAACATTTTAATTAATTTCACTGAGCATATATATTTATTGTATTAGGGAGAGACCCACCAATCTCTGTGCTTTGTGTGTGTGTGTTTGTAATATGAATGAGTACTCTATTTTGCCAAATATTTTTCTACATATGTTGGCATAATCATGTTCTATTTTCTGTTATTAATGTGGTCATATGTGTGTGCATGTATGTATATATGTATATAGCTTTCTAATTGCCTATTGAACAACTCAAACTAGATGCCTATAGACATCTTAAACTCAATTTTCCAAAACTAATTATATATTTTCCTAAACTCTCCTCTCTTCCTAACTTACTTTTTACTGCTGTGGGCAGTCATCCAGGCTTATAACCTAGCTATCATCCTGGACTCCTCACACTCTCATCTCACCACTCTCCCCATCCGATCTATTCCCAGGACCTGTAGATTTACCCTTCACAACAGCTCTCATATATGCTCCCTTTTGTCCTCTGACACCTCTACCACCCTTTGTCAGGCCCTCATTACCTTGAATCCAGTCTACTGGAACAGCCTGCAGGTTTTTCTGCTTGCTGAAGTCTCTATCCACTCTAGTTCTCCATGTCCACTCAGATGTCAAAGTGATCTAAAAGCATAAATCTTATCATAGCTTGTGTTCATTCAATAAACTCAAGAGATGCCCTATCACTTCAAGGATCAGATATGAAACTCTACATTTGTGTTTTCATGACCTGCCTGTCCCCATCTTTCCATTCTTATTACATATTATACTTCCTACCCTTATGCCACATACACTGGGATCCAGAAGCACTAGTCTTCTTACTGTTCCTCAGATAAGGCAATCCATCCTCTGATTGCACATTTTTACTGGCTGTCCCCCATGCCCTGAATGCTTTTGTCCATTGGCTTCCTTAAAATCTAAGCTAAAATCTCTCCTTTTACAGGAAGCCTTTACTGGACACCTTAATTCTATTGACTTCCCTCTACTTAATATTTCCAGTTTATCACATATATAATTTGTTTCTGCTTAGTTGTTTGCATACTATCTTTCCATATTAGACTGTGAGTTCTATGAGTAAAGACAGTATCTTTTATATATCTTTTGATCTGAATAGAGTACCAGACCTGGAATCAGGAGGACCTGAGTTCAAATGTGGCCTCAGACACTTAGCATTTCCTGGCTGTGTGACTTTGGTCAAGTCACTTAAACCCAATTGCTCTGCCTTCACCCCTCCAAAAAGACATATATCTATATCTTTATCTGTAGAAACACACACAAATATATTTATTTTTATCCACAGTACTTAGTATAGTTCTAGGTATACTGCAGGTGCTTTATAAATGTTTAGTGACTGATTGACTAAATGCTTAGTCATTCTTTCATTTTTATGTAAATTCAACTTGATCATAATAAAGGATCTTTTGAATGTATTGCTGTATTCTCTTTGCTAATACTTTACTTACTTTTTGTGTATCTATATGCATTAGTTATACTGGTCTATAGCTTTCTTCCTAAGTTTTAACTCTTCCTGAGCTTTTCTCTCCATTATTTGTCTAAAAAATGAGTTTGGTAAAGCACCCTTTGCAAAGAATTTATGACAATAGAAAATAATTATTCTTTGTTTCAATGAATTCACTTGGAACAGCACCTGGGACTTTCTTCCCCATCCCTTTTAGTGGCTTACTTGTGACTTACATAATTTTCATTTCTCAGATTCTATTATGTTAATGTGCTTTTTATTGGTAAACTAATGAGTTTAAGTATTACTTATATTAAATGCACTAATTTCTGACAATGGATTTTTCCCCATTTTTGTTTTGTTAATTTAGTTTTCTTGTCTCTATCTGTCTCTATATATTTCTGTCTCTCATACATAATCACAAGCCACACAGAAAAATTGTGTTTTATCATCTTTTTCAGGAATCCTGGAACTAAACTGATAAAAGCTGTAGATAGTCTTTTGGTATGGATGGTTCAGAGTTGTGGAAGTCACACTTAGGAGTCCAGATTTATAGGTTTGGACATATGAAAAGAAGAGTTGAAAAAAGGAAATTATATGTAATATTGATCCAGTGAGGAGAATAAATAAGAAAACAATCAGCAGAGTAGAAAGGACATAAATATTTTGAAAGTATTAAAAAGACAGATTGAATTAATTATTAATTGTTGAAAAATCATAACAAAAGTCAAATCTTCTGGTAGCAAGTAAAAGGGGCAGATAAGCTAAATTTGAACAAACAGACACTATATCTAGGAGAGAGAAAAAGACACAAACCCCCTCCCCCAGAACTTCTAAGTAGCATCTTTAATAACTAACAAAAGAATAGATTTAAATAAAATCTAACTTGTTGTTTTTAGCTACATACCTTCATTCAGGTAGGGTCACCAACAGTTACAACATCCCTGATTACAAAGGGTAGGGTATTGAGATTTTAATATTTAACATAATATTGTCTAATTAAAAACAGAATGAAAGGGAAATTTAAAATAATATTATTTTATGAAAAGCTAAAGATAACAAATTTCAGTATTAAAGAAAATTCCTAGAGCAGAGCCAAGATGGCAGAGTAAAGGTGGGTGGAGTCAAGATGGAAGAGTAGAAACAGGACTTCCTTGGGGCTCTGGCTTCCACCTTCTCCAATTCATATAAAAGGTGACTCTGAACAAACTTTGGAGCTACAGAACCCACAAAATTATAGAGAGAAGATAACTTCTGGCTGAGGACAGCCTGGAAGACTGGCAGGAAGCAGCCAGCACAGTTCTCTGGGAGTGAACTCTAGCCTGCTCAAGCAGGAGGTTTTAGCCTCAGGGCAGCCACAGCCAGCTGCTGACTGGAGGGACTTCAGATCACCAGCAGCTGTGGCATCTTCCAGAATTATCAACCCATAGATGCTAAGGACAAAGTGAGAAGGTGGAGGTCCTGGGGTATGTGACCAACTTGCCAGAGCATGTGGAGGCTTCAGCGAGAGAACCCAACTAATACCGTTGGCAGGTGAGAAAACCCCAGTTATTGGGACAAAGCTTCAATCTCTTATAGGAGAGTCCTACTGTGGCAAAAAGCACAAAACTCAAGTAATTGAGTGGCAACTTAAGCAGGCAAGGGAAGCAAAGTAAGCAGAGCAATCCAACTTTGCACTCCTATTTTGGGGACAAAAAGGATCAAAGCATGGAACAGAAGAAAGACAGTGAAGTCAGAACTCCTGCAACAAAAGCTTCCAAGGAAAATATGAGCTGGTTACAGGCCATAGTGGACCATAAAAAGGATTTTGAAAAGCAGATTAAGAGAAGTGGAGGAAAAATTGTGAAGAGAAATGAGAACAATGCAAGAAAATTATGAAATGAGAGTCAACAACCTGAATGAAGAAAATAACAAAATAAAATAGACTAACTCAAATGGCAAAACAATGCCTTAAAAAGCCAAATTTGCCAGATGGAAAAAGAATCTCAAAAGTTCACTAAAGAGAATCATTACTTCAGAATTAGATTGGAGCAAATGGAAGCTAGTGCTTTTATGAGAAATCAAGATACTATCAAACAGATCCAAACAAATGAAAGAATAGAAGGCAACCTGAAATATTTAATTGGGAAAACCACTGACCTGGAAAACAGATCCAGGAGAGAAAATTTAAAAATTTTTGAACTACATGAAAGCCATGGTCAAAACAAGAGTCTAGAAATCATACTTCAAGAAATTCTCAAGGAAAATTGCCCTGATATTCTATAAGCAGAGGGCAAAATAGAAATGGAAATAATTCATTGATCCTCTCTTGGAAAAGATCTCAAAAAGAAACTCCTAGGAATATTATAGACAAATTCCAGAGTTCCCAGGTCAAAGAGAAAATATTAAAAGCAGTCAGGAAGAAAAAATTTGCGTTTGGTGGAAACACAATTAGGATAACAGAAGATCTAGCAGCTTCTACATTAAGGCTTTGAATGTGATATTCCAGATTTCAAAGGAGCTAGGATTAAAACCAAGAGTCATCTATCCAACAAAACTTAATACAATGATTCAGGGGAAAATATGGTCATTCAATGAAATAGAGGACTTTCAATCATTCTTGATGAAAAACCAGAGATGAACAGAAAATTAGACTTTCAAATTACAAAATTAAGAGCAGCATGAGAAGGTAAACAGGAGAAAGAAATCATGAGGAACTTGTAAAAGTTAAGCTATTTATATTCCTACATGGAAAAATGATAATTGTAACTTATGAGACTTTTTCTTAGTATGAGGATAGTTGAAAGGGATATATATATATATATATATATATATATATATATATATATATATATA
>NW_027185653.1:7075937-7111616 GCF_028583685.1 Petaurus breviceps papuanus
ATATATATATATATATATATATATATATATATATATATATATATATACACACACACACACACATACATATATACACGAACATATATATATACACATATATGTGTATGTATAGGAGGGGGTATGTGTATATAAATACATATTTGAGTGTGTGTATATGTGTGTACATGTATACATACACAGAGGGCATAGGATCAGTTGAAAATTAAGGGTTAATATCTAAAAAATAAAATTAACAAGTGAGAGGGGACGATATTGGGAGGAGAAAGGGAGAGATAGAATAGGGTAAATTATCTCATATAAAAGAGGCAAGAGAAAACTGTTACAGTGGAGAGGAAGAATAGGATGGTGAAAGGGAATGGGTCAACTTTACTCTCATTGGATTTGGCTTAAGGAGGGAATAACATACACACTGAATTCGGTATTTTACCCTCCAGGAAAGTAGGGGGGAAGGGGATAAGAGGGGGGATGATAGAAGGGAAGGCAGATTGGAGGAGAAGGTAGTTAGAAGCAAACACTTTTGAAAAGGGACAGGGTCAAAGGAGAAAATTGAATAAGTGGGGGTGGGATAGGATGGAGGAAAATACAGTTAGTCTTTCACAATATAACTGCTATGGAAACGTTTTGTGTAACTACACATGTACAACCTATATTGAACTGCTTGTTTTCCCAGTGGGGGTACCTAAGGAGGGAAGAAGGGAAAGAATATGGAAATCAAAGTTTTAAAAACAAATATAAAAAAAAGGTTTTTTTTTCATGCAACTGGGAAATAAGATATACAGGCACTGGGCTATAGAAATCCATCTTGCCATGCTAGAAAGTTAAGGGGGAGGACAGTAGAAGATATAAGAGAGAATAGATTAGGGGAAACAGTATTCAGTAGGCTCACTCTCTTGGGGTAGGCGGTAGGGGAAAGATGGGGAGAAAATTTGTAACTCAAAATTTTGAAAAAATGCATGTTGAAAACTAAAAATAAATAAATGAATCAATTTTTAAAAGGGATAGGGTCAAAAGAGAAAATGGAATAAGTGGATGGTGAGATTGGATGGGGGGGGATATAGTTAGCCTTTCCCAACATGACTATTATGGAAATGTTTTGCATAACTACACATGTATAACTTATTTTGAATTGCTTGCCTTCTCAATGAGGGTGGGAGAGGAGGGCAGAAGGGAGAGAATTTATAACCCAGAGTATTAAAAAAAATTGTTTTCACATGCAACTGGGAAATAAGAGAAATGGGCAATGGGGTAGAGAAAGCTATCTGCGTGTGTAAGAAAACAAGGCGGAAGGGGATAAAAGGGATGGTGTGATAGAAGAGAGAGCAGACTGGAGTAAGAGGTAATCAGAATGTATTCCATCTTGGGTGGAGGAGATGGGAAAGACAGGTAGAAAATTTGGAAGTCCAAATCTTGTGGAAATGAATGTTGAAAACTAAAAATAATTTAATTAATTTAAGAATAAAAAAAAAAACAACAAAATTTCTAGTATTAGCTAACTAGCTAGGAAGAAAATAGTCATGCATTAATATTTTTAAAATATTTAAAGGTATTAATTCTTAATATTTTTGCCGATAATTTTGAAGAATTGCTCAATGAGTTGATCATGTATGAGACATTGGAGAGTAATGCAGAAACAGCCCTAGAATTAGAATAGATCCAAGTTTTGGTTGCAGTTCTATTTACAAGTCCTGTGTCTTTGGGCAAGCTCAACCATGGTTAGCTTTCCCATCATTCAAGTGGTGTATATATTCGCTTAGCCTTTCAGAGGGCTCTTACACTTTTGAGGTGGTTGGGAAACCTCTTTTTGATAATAGGTTATTTTTCTTTTTATTCCCTGCTTTTTCTTTCTTTCCATCCTCTCCTTCTGCTCCCTCCCCCATACATACATACTTTAGGTAGAAAAGTATAGATATTTAGTCAAATTTTTGTTAATAACACGGACAAAATGTCAAAAACCTTGCAGACAGCATAATCAGCTGTATGACTGACTGCACTGACAATGTGCTAAGATTATTGCTTGAAAACAAAACCCCAACAATTTTCTTCAAAGTGATCCATTGGTGAATCGTAAACTTGCGAAAGGTGTTCACAGTGTATTTGATCTGTTTCTCTTCTAGAGTCACCAAGGAGCCAAATACCGGGGTGTGATGCTCAAGGGCAGCTAGTGATTCAATGAACAGAGTATTGGGCCTGGACTCAAGAAGATTTTAGCTCCAATTCAGTGTTAGACATTTCCTAACTATATAACCCTGGGCAAGCTGCTTAATCACTGTCTCCCTCAGTTTCCTGTATTGCAATATGAGGATGATAACTGATCCGATTTCCTAGGATTGCTGTCAGGATCAAATGAAATATCTGTCAAGTTCTTTGCATGGTGCCTAGTACTTAATTTAATAATGCTGGCTTCCTTCCTTCTTTCCAACCAAGAGAGGAACATAGGTCAAACTAGATTTAGGGAATTTAAACTGGATAATAATAAATACAAACTGTAGTCTAGGTTTGTAGTAGTCATTTCTGATATATTTGCATGTTTGTTGGTGTTCTTCAGCAGTTTCAGTCATGTCTGATTCCTTGCGAGACCATTGAGGTTTTCTTGGCCAAGTGTGGTTTACCAATTTCTTCTTCAGACCATTTTGCTGATGAGGAAACCAAGACAAACAGGATTAAGTGATTTGCCTGGGATCCCACAGCTATTAAATATCTGAGACCAGATCTGAACCCATGAAGATGGCTCTTCCTGACTCCACTTCTCTCCTGAGTGTCCCTTGCATGTTTGTACTGAGTTAGAAATTTTGCTCCATGTCTCAGAGCGTGAATATCTTCTCCTCCCTTCTTAAGCACAATTATCTGTTCATTCAATGGGGTTTAACCAGTCAAGTGTCACATTCTTAGATTCCAAGTTGCTGACTGGGGAGGTGATTGAGTTGTGTCTCTAATTAAAAGTCATCAGGGAATTTTGAAAGTAGTGATGGAACATGACTCTGTTTAACTTTTTTTCTGTTACTTAGGCAGAGTAGCACAATGCAAAGTGCATTTGATTTGGAGCCAGAGGTGATGGGGTCCATCCACATTCTCCCTCCGCAAGCTCTACCTATCTGTTTTGAGCAAACCACAACTCCTGTGGGCCTCAGTTCCCTTATCTATAAAACAGAAAGACTGCATTGAATGACCTATAGATTCCAATACAGCTCCACTTCTGTGATTCTATGTTGCTAAACATGAATTCAACTGGGAACAAGGGCTGAGGGAGTAAATAACTGATTTTTTTAATGAACAAACAAAACTTAATGATAGGTGAAAATGCTAGGGCCAAAGACCTTTGAAAAGGAACTAAAATTTCCTGAAAGCTCTATAATATCAGCAAAGTGTAAGGCTCATCTCAAATCCTTTATATTTAATTCACAGGGTAGTTATGAAGATCCAAGAAATGAAAACATGTAAAGTGATTTGTTACTATAATATCTGTGTATGTGTCATGTATTCTGATAGGGACAAAAATTATATTTGGACAGATAAAAACAAATAATACATTAAAATGCTTACCGGATTGCAATAGATATCTGGTTAATAATCATGAATCAGAATCTTATTTGTGATATATATATATATATTCACACACATATACATATGTATATATACTTTTACACATATACATAGATGTGTACATGCATATGTTTATATGTACATGTATATGTATATACGTGTGTATATATATTTTATGGGTATTTTCTTCTTAGGCAAGTAATCAACAACCATTTATTAAGTACATATGATGTTCCAGGCATTGGGTTAATAAAGACACAAATTCAACAGTCCTTATTTATAAGGAGCTTATATTCTATTTAGTTTATTATGTAACATTATCTTTCCTATGTAGTTTATGTTCTTTTTATTTCCCCTATAGTTCCTGAGGGATTGCTGTTGAATTTTTTCTTGAGAATATCTTCAAATGCTTATACTTGCTGCCTTTGTCTGGGAGGAGTATGCTGATTGGTTCAGCCCAAAAACTGAATTCTCAGCAAACACTTACCCTGATCAGGAGTTTCAGCTGTAAAAGTATATTCTGCACATATTAGGACAAAACTTTATGATATTTCTATGCGTTTGTGCTATCCTTCATATATAAAAATTATGGTAATGCCCAGTGTGGCATGCATTTTGAATATTTTTTCCATTTAGATGTGAACATTGCATTCATGTACTATCCATTCTTTCCTTCTCTGTTTCTGTAACAACAAATCTAGCTTATATTGTTGACTCACATTTGTGAGTCAGTCGGCCAGGTTTTAAAGTACAAGACTTGGAACAGAATTTTTTTTTCTCTATGGAATGCTAACTGGCAGATAAAAAATTGAACCCATGATGAAGAGAAGGAAAATTAGCACCCAGGGAAAGAGATAATAGATTCTGGAGAAGTGTGGCAAGGTGAAACAAGGTGGGAGGATTTTATTATATGAAATGATTTAATCTTATGCCTTGCAAATACAGTTTACTACAGTCATTAGTCACAACATTTAGGCAAGGGCGATAACAAAAAGAAGACAAAATGCTGTGAAATGTCTTTCAAGGAAATTTGAAGGACAAGTTGAATTTACATAGGGCCTTCAAGGTGTTTACTATGCTTGTGTTTCTGAGCACATTGTATGAATATCAAAAGTACAAATCATCCCTAGGAGAGAATGTGAAAGCTTTGGAAGATCACATTTCTGTTATCTAAGGTTTCTTCGAGAATGAACTCGTTTTTGTAATAGTGGGAGAAATGCTTAAAGGAGGAAACAAAGAGAAAAAGGAATGTGAAGAGGCTGAAATCAGTTCTCATTTATGTCAGAAGTGGAACAAGATGCTGAGGAAGAAGGGAAAATGAAAGCTCACTTAACATTTGGAACTATGTAATCAACATAAGGCTCTTCCTGTAAAGGAAGGAACTGTGGGAAACAGATTCTTATGTGGTAAGTAATAATAGTTTTAACTTACAGGTCCACATTATTAATGATAATTGTGGCATCTACAGTGCTATTCGATGAGAGAACATCAAATAATATTCACAAGAAAAGATTGGTGGTGACTGGTAACTTCTTATTGATGGCATCTCAGGCATCTATTTTTTCTATGCAAACTTTAGCTTTTTAAAAAACATTTCTGATCTGTGGAATAGATTAGGTACATGAGACAGTAGTCAATGACTATAGTAACTTACTGTTTGATAAACCCAAAGACTCCAGCTTCTGGGATCAGAACTCACTATTTCACAAAAACTGATAGGAAAACTGGAAAATAGTATGGCAGAAACTGGGCATAGACTTCTTACACTGTATACCAAAATAAAGTCTTTAATAAGTGCACTATGTAAATATAAAGGCTGACCCTGTAATAAGCATTCTCAGAGAGCAAGGAATAGTTTTCCTGCCAGATTTATGGAGAAGGGAAAAATTTATGACCAAACAAGAGATAGAGAGCATTACAAAATGGATAACTTTGATTATATTATACTGAAAAGATTTTGTACAAATACAGTGAATGTAGCCAAGATTAGGAGGGAAGTGGAAAATTGGGAATCTTTACAACCGATGTTTCTGATAAAGGCCTCATTACTAAAATATATAGGGAACTGAGTCAAATTTATAAGGATACAAGTCATTCCACAACTAATAAATGGTCAAAGGAAATGAACAGACGGTTTTCAGAAGAAGAAATGAAAAATATCTATAAACATATGAAAAAATACTCTAAATCACTATTGATTAGAGAAATGCAAATCAAAACAACCCTGAGGTACCACATCTCACCAGTAAGGTGGGCTAAGATCACACAACAGGAAGTTAATAAATGCTGGAGAGATTGTGGAAAAATTAGAACACTAATGCATTGTTGGTGGAGTTGTGAAGTGATACGACCATTCTGGAAAGCAATTTGGAACTATTCCCAAAGGGCATACCCAAAATGTGCATACCCTTTGACACAGCAATACTACTTCTATAGCTGTATGGCAAAGACATCTTACAGGTGGGAAAAGAACCAATATGTACAAAAATATTTATAGAAGCTCTTTTTGTGGTGGTAAAAATTTGGAAATGCCTATCAGTTGGGGAATGGCTAAACAAGCTATGGTATATGATTAATATACCACGATACTATTGTATCTGAATACTATTGTACAGACTTCATAATAATCTGGAGAGACTTTTGTAAACTGATACTGAGTTAGGAGAGAAGAACTAGGAGAACTTTGTACACAATTACAGACCCATAGTATCTGTGATGATTAGCTTTGATAGACTGAATTTCTCTCAGCAATGCAAGGTTCTAAGACAACTACAAGGGGCTCATGATGGACAGGGCTATCCATATCCAGAGAATGAAACACAGAGTCTGAATTCAGATTGAAACCAACTACTTGCTTTCTCTCTTTTTTGTTTTGTTTTGTTCCTTCTTTTTCATTGTTTATTACTTTGGTTATAATTCTTCTTTACAAATTGACTAATGTTTAGTGTGAAGATGTTTGTAGAACCTATATTGGATTATATATGCTGCCATGGGAGGGGGGAGGTGGCAGTAGAAAGAGGGGGAAAATTTGGAACTCAAGGGATTATGGAACTGAGTCTTATAAATTAAAAGTAAATAAATAAATTTAAAAAAAGAAAAGAAAAATTAAAAAAAACCATTTCTTTCCCACTACCTCCCTCTCTCAGTTGAAATAAAAATGTCTATTCCAGCATTTCTTGTGGCAAAATAATATTCCAATACATTTGTATTCTACATTTTATTTAGTTATCTCAAGTACCTATCTGTTGACCACAAAGAAAAAAAATGTTATCCTCTCAGTTCTGAAAAGTATAAATTATAAAATTATAAATCATAAAATTAAGGAGAGTTCCTAAAATGTCCAAAGTTAATACATCATTCCTTTCAGGTGGAATTCATGTGGGAACAAATGCTACCAAAAGAATCCTAGAAAACTTTTGTAAGGATTATGCACTCATGAGATTCATATTTAAGAAGACCGTGCTTTCATCACTACTGAAAGTCAGATTATGCAAAAGAGATAAGCAGACTTGGGAAGTTTACAATTACAAACAAGTGGGATTTGTAGATAATGACCTAAAATATAGGAATGATTGACATTTTGTAAGAGAATGTTGTTCAGTTGTTTTAATCATTCCTGTTTAACTCTTTGTGACCACATTTGAGATGCTCTTGGCAAAATATTGGAGTGGTTTGTCATTTTCTTCTCTAGCTCATTTTACCAAAGAGGAAACTGAGTCAAACAGTTAAGTGACTTGCCAAGGGTCACATAGCTAAACTTGAATTCAAGAAGATAAGTATTCCTAATTATGGGTCCCTCATTCTATCTACTGTGCCATCTAGCTCTCCTGCATGTTTTCCAAATGATAGATAACAAAAACACATTTAATTAGAATTTTTAAAAAAGGCTAAATAAGATTTTACATCGAAGATAATGTAAAGAGAAAAAAAAAACTACCAATATAGATTTGACAAAACTGGTACCACGAAAAGGAATAGGCAGGGAAAAAAAAACAGAATAGAAAGTCAATATTTATTGAGAGATAATATGTGAGAAAAAAATCATAAACCCCACACCCTCCTGTGTTTACAAATGTCCCAAGGACAGGTGATAAATGGAGAGAACTAGAAATTATTTTTGAAGGTCTCAAATTTGACTTCATAGAAATCAGTGAAACTGGGCACTGTGACCAGACTTCAGCCTCTAGAATGGTATGCCTTTCTTAGTGAAGTAAGAGTAGAAGAGTGTGTGTAATATAATGGTGGGTTTCTTATTGAAAAAAAAAAAGAGGAAGCAAAGCTAAAACTCATAATACACTCTCTTCTCATATAGAAATATAGGATCCTGAGGAGGAAAATACAATGAAAAACTTTGGGGTGAGGATTAATGGATTTAGAAATAGAAAAGTTGCCAGTGGGGCCATCAGATATGCCATATGACAGAATGAACTATCTAGGAGATGGGTTGCACACTCTCCAGAAATACTGAGATTGCAGCTGGGATTGATCATCTTCTATGTCTTACATTCCAATTCACAAAACTCACACCAAGAAATTGAGGGGGATCACCTGCTGTAACTGGGAATGTTGAGTGACATTTGCTGAGGTGTGACCCTTTCACACAGCATGGGGAGTTTTTAGTCTTTCTTCTTTCACTCATAGCTTTCCTAGAAATGATATCCTGGTGTCAGCACCTCCTGGAGCCTTCCCAGGGCTTTCATATTTTTCTGCATTGGCTGGTGTTGTCACAGAGCCTTGTTTTTCATCTACAGCCTGGCTTTCTCTTCTATAATGAATCACCAAATGCACTGACGATATCCAAGACTGGATGTCCTGCTGGCATTTTAGACTCAACCTATCCAATTCAATAAACTCCAATAAACCTTTATTAAAAGCTTCCTATCAACCACACCCTGGGGATATAGTTAGTAAAAAGAAAGATAACTCCTGCTCTCAAGGAGTTTATAATCTAAAAGGGACATACCTAAATAGAACTGAATTATCTTTAATTTTTTTTTATTTTTTTGCTTTTTGGAGGGGGAAGGGCAGGTCAATTGGAGTTAGGTGACTTGCTCATGGTCACACAGCTAGTAAGTGTTAAGTCCCTGAGGCTGGATTTGAACTCAGGTCCTCCTGACTAGGTATGGCGCTCTATTCACTGCCACCTAGCTGCCCCCTGAATTATCTTTTAACTCAAACTTCTCTTCTAAACTTCTCTATTGCTGTTGACACTTAACACTTGTGAGCTGTGTGACCTTGGGCATGTCACTTAACCTCAGTTGCCTTGCCTTTCCCTCTCCAAAAAGCAAAAATAACAACAAAAAAACAATAACAGTAACTACTGTAAGTTATATAATGAAGATATACCAAATAAGTTCATTTTGTAGGGCCTCTATGCTATTACATGAAATCATTAATGCTAAGGGAATATAAATTTATTGGAGGTTATTTTCTAATAAGAATTTGTCACACTTAAATGACATCTCTTATTCTGCCTCTTAGGAGTACTTTCTATCCTCTATTTCCATTTGCTTTTTTCTCTGTGCTGTTTTTCAAATGACTTGCAGGATCAAATGAGTGCTGGGGTCAAAATGATAGCAATCCTCCAAAGCTGACATCAAGAAGGACTGCTGCAGTGCTTGACAAACAGAACCCCTTTCTACTTGTTTAATATCTCAGAACTGATTCTGCATAGGCACCTGCCCTTCTCTGCAGCTCTCTCATCCTTTTTATTAGAGGTCTGACAACATTATCTGACTGACTGCTTGGTTATAGATTGTGTTCACTCTTAAAATGTGAAAAGACAGAAATGTTCCTGAAGATACAAACTTAGCTATTTTTGCATGAGTGAGTAACCTGTGGCTTTGAAGCCACATGTGACTCTCGAGGTCCTCAAGTGTGACCCGTTGATGGAATCCAAACTTCCCAGAACAAATTCCCTTAATAAAAGGATTTGTTTTATAAAACTTGAACTCAGTCAAAAGGATGGACTGAAAGACCTAGAAAGCCACATGTGGCCTCAAGACCACAGGTCTTCCACATCCCCATAATTCCCCACAATTCAAGGAGTATTACTTTGGCAAAGTAAGAATCTAGTGCCTAGAATGTTACTTTGCCAAAGTAATTCTCCTTGAATTTTTTTTTAATATTTCAAGAGAAAATGGGATTGCCCTCTCTTTGTAAATATTTTGCATCACAAATATCTAGCTTTGAGAATGGCCTACTGAGACACACTATTTTGATTATAGAACATCCTTGCTTTAAGAATAACTTAATTACATAAAGCATTTAAACATTGATGAAGTGTTTCACTATATATTATCTCACTTAAACCTCAAAACAGAGGTGGGGACCAAACAGATCTCCAGTTTATAATATGAGGCAACTGAAGCTAAGAAATATAAAATTTCTTACTCATGATTACAAAGATATTGAGTATCATAAGCAGGATCTGAGTGCAGCTTCTCCTGAATCAAATTCTAACACTCAGTGGATAGAGTGCCAGGTCTGGAGTCAGGAAGACCTCAGTCCAAATGTGGCCTCACCCACTTATTTGCTATGATTGGGCAGCCAAGCAATTTACTTAACCCCTTCTTACCTCAGTTTCATCATTTATAAAATGCAGATAATAGCTTTCACCTTCTAGGGCTGTTGTAAGGATCAAATGAGATAATAAATATAATGGTCTTAGCATAGTGTCCAGCATGTAGTAAGTGCTATATAAAAGTTATTATTATTAACCTCTGTTGCTTCTAGCTAAGTAAGCCTTGGTAGAAGAAATAGTCCCGGATTAATGAAGTGGTTTTGTTTCAATCATGTGTTTGACATCAGTTGTTTGAAATTCTCAATATATCTAGAATATGTTTTTTACATAGAATGGCATATGAGATGAGATTGCAAAATCTATGTCACCTTTCATATTAGTGAAATAAAATGTTAAGTATTATAGTAATTAACTATGTAATAATTTCTATGTGAAAATGAGTTTGAAATTCTAGTTTAGGATTCCAGAAAAAAGAAAAAAAAACATGTTCCATCTTCCCTAAGGTACTACCATTCCTATTGAACTAGATGTAAAATAGAGATTAAATTATATAATAAAAATATTCTTTGCATGGCATTAGCTTTGACTTTCCTCTATGTGTAGAATTAATTTCCTCTTCCTATATGTCTCTGTGCATGCTTCAAGATTCAGTTCAGTGTTTACTCCAGTAATTAATGTTCTCTTGATCCTCATATTACCTTGTCTTTGTTTATCTGCATTATATTTTATTGCTGAATAGAATACGATATTCTTGAGTCCCTAGAATGTTTTAAATTTTGTCTTTGCACACTTCATACATATAGTTATGCCTTACATATAGTATGTATTTAGTAGTAGTATTTAGTAAATGTTTAATTAATTTATTCAATCAGTATTGCATTTAGTCAATGTTTCTTGTTAAAAGCAGTTGGGGTAAGTTTCAGAAAATAATCAATTTGGCATCCTGGCTTCTATTACATTTCTAAAATCAAGCTCAGTTTTTTTTTTCCTTTCTTCCCTGAAGTTTGATGTATTGAAGCAACAATGGTCCTGATAGTTTCTATTATTGTCCTCTAATGGCAGTTATATTCCATAGGGTGGGATCTTTTCATACCAAAAATATATACAAATGTGACCTAGTCACAAGAAACATATTGTACTTAACAAGAATATGAGAAAACACACACACACACACACACACACACACACACACACACACACACACCCGAGCCCAAACACACAAAGGAAAGGAACCATATGTTGATGAAAGAGAAAATCCATAATTTTCTTTATTCTCTCTTTACTTGCTCAACTGTATACACTTTTCTGGTTAGGTTAACAGTAAACATTACTTTCTTAGCTCACATTTCTCACTTAGGAAGGACATGCCTTCAAAATTAACATTTTCCTTCCCCCTATATCTCTAAATATATCACAAAAATCCATGGTATTCCAGAGTAGGAAGACCTGTGATGTGGCGTCTATAGTCTTTGATAGCCCTCATGAAGTGCAGCAGTTGCATAAAACAGAACAGCTTGATGAGAGGAGGCAAAAACAGTTTCCATGTCACAATACAGGTCAGCTTTTTTTTTTTTAATTTGAAGAAAAGCACTAGGGAAATTTACCTCAACCAGTTCAAAGGCAAGCTCAAAGGACAGTCATAGTCTTTTGAATATGTTAGATAGCAGTTAAACTGAAATATGCAGGGGAAAGAGTAGAGGGCAAAGTAGATGTGTAAAAACAGAATAGGTCAAAGAAGAATTCAAAGAATAGACTTGATTTTAGTTGGAGTTATTTGGAGTGCTATTATTCTCTGTTAAATACTGGTTGAGAGCAAGAATTTCTTAAGATCTGGCTAAAATAATTACTGAAAAGTTGAAAAAAAAGCTCCTTAATTATTGAATGAGAAACCAGACTGAGAAGGGCACTATTGCCACTCTTCAAGGGAGAGGCTTATTAATCACAGCACTTACAGCAGATGATGGATAGGATAGCACGTGACTCTGATATTGCAAAGATTATTATGATCTTAAGAATGCTTTTGTTAATGAGAAAGTTAAGAGAAAGAAACTGAAGTTTAAGAGTATTGGGTTCAAGAATAATTGGATCATCAGCATTAATATAATCTTCCTCTTAGGTAATCCAACACAAAACTTTATATCATGTAATTATGGTGATGCTTGCATATGATGAAATATTTATGTCAATATTTTTCAAATTGCACTGTTGTCTTTTATCCTTTTTTTTTGATACTGCCTTTCCTTTACCACTGACCCATCAATTATAACAAAATCAGTTAAGTAAAACTGAATGACATGGTATCACTATATGGAACATTCCATTCCTGTAACCCTTCACCTTTCTACCTAGATGAGGGATGTATGTTTCCTTATCTATTCCCCAAGATAGAAATTAGTGTTTATAATATTAATACCATTATTGCAAATCAGTATAGGTCAGAGCAATATTAAACAAGATGTTCTTATATAATTTGGGGAAAAACTTCACATATCCCTTTAATATACAGTAAGAAGTAATTCAGACCAACCTCTTTTCCTTCTGACATATTTCCACCATTAGAGGTACACTTTTGAGTTAAGGAATTGTCCAGAGATAAATAATGTTAAAAATTCTTCTATGCTAAGTGGAAAGGTAAATATGGATCTATTGTTATCCATTCTCATATTAACTTCACTTCATCAGAAAACAGCTGAAATGAAGAGTCAGAACAGACAGACCAGAGTAGAAAGACCAAATATCTGGTTAGGAAAAGGGTCAAACTTTTTAAAAAGGCAATTAAGTGGAAGAACATTCAAGACAATAGCTTGTTGTTACTTACTATATAACTCTGAATAGTTAAATGAATGACAAAAGAAATATTTTTATTATCTTCCACTCTTGCCTAGGGATGACCCTAAACTCTCTCCCTCCCTCTCTCTCTCTCTCTCTCTCTCTCTCTCTCTCTCTCTCTCTCTCTCTCTCTCTCTCACACACACACACACACACACACACATACTAATCTACTCTGTTATACAAGCATCCACTTACTCTACAATCTTCTGCAACCTTTGTTTCTGTTTCAAACATTCTACTCAACTGCTCTCTCCAAAATCACCAGTGATATCTTATTAACCAAGTTGAGTATTTTTTTGTTTCCATCTTCCTAGATGTTTTATAGCTTTTAACACTATTAGATTGAGCAAAATCATTTAACCTGCTTTAGTTTCCTATCATTAAAATGAGGAAATCAGAATTCCAATTTAATCCTATGGTATCATAGTGTCTCCAAAAAATACTTATGTAGTTACTAATATGCTCATTTTATATTTGGTTATAGATTTTCATAATGTGAAATATACAAACCTTGCAACTTGCATTCAGATTTACTCACTTTACCTAAAAAAGAAAAATAAAAAGAGGAAATTTAAATAGAAAAGAATCTAAAAAATAATGCCAGTAAAAGGGTAGCTTATGATCTAGTTTATGATTATATTAAGAAGAATTTAATTATAAAAATCACCCTAGACTTAATTTAACAAGCATGATCCAAGTAGCTATTATATAAGGTCTTCCACGGCTAGGTAGTTTTATATATATAATATTCATGTTTTGCAATAAATATTAAAATGTATTTTGAATTGAAGATTGTGGATCACAAATTATGAATACCATAAGATTGAGATATTACAAAGAGGAAGAATAGTCAATGAAGTTAAAAATCAGCCAGATTAAAATATATAAAAGTTTTGTACTGAATGTATATATTTTATACACACACACAAACATATATATGTGCTACTAGGAGTAAGATAACTTTAACTGTCTGCCTTTATTACTTGGGGATAAATTCTGAGGGCTTTGTTATTCATTTAATGTTCTTTACCTCAATTTAAGAAAGGTATTGGAACACAAGGTTTCTTATTACGATTACTTTCTTCCTTTCCCTTCATCCAAAATAATTTCCTCTGTCATGGAAATAGTGATAATTATGTTGTTTATGACAACTGCTCTACATTCCTTATGGAAATTATGTTGGTGAATATTCAAATAGTATACTACTTTTCTCATGGAAATTATAATTATGATAATGCAGTATTACCCAACCAATGTTTTCTAGTCATTGTTTTCTTTGACGATTTGGGCATGTGGGAGGAAACATGCTGTTAGCTAACCTAAATTGTATTTCAGTCTGTCCCTACAACTCTAACTTTTGTTATGTGTTAGGCTTAAGCAAGAACTCACTGTCAGAATCTATTTTTCACCAGGTTTAGCATTATGGACAAAATCAAACAATCTTCATGACCAAAATGTATACTGATGTTCAGAAATTCCCTGATTTTAAAACAAATTTTGGGAAGCAAAATTAGAATTTTTCTCTGTGCTTCATCCACTTCTAGAAATTGATGATTAAATTCTAATTAATGAAATTAGTATATGCCATATTAATTAGGATGATGTTCCCTCTTTACCCAACTCACATTGAAAATTTGTTGTTGACCAATTCAGGGGAACATAGTGATGTTAAAATAATGTTAGTACATCATAAACTTTTGGTTCTAGACTAAGGGCTATGGAATTTTCTACTACTCTTTGTACAAACGTTACTTTATTTCTCTCATCGTAACTGCTAATATGTTTTTTATGGACCCCAAAGTGGAGGATCCTAGATCAAGTGCTTTTTTAAAAGAAAGAAAAAAAGGTTGAGAAAGATATTTTATTTTGACTCAGTAAGATAGAAAAGAGAGGAACCAAAGATGCAGGAAACAGATTTTTTCTCAATTATGTCCAAATTATGACAATTGTGACCAAAGTGTCATTAACATTAACATTAAGTAGAACTTACTTTATCAAAATTTCCTAACATGAAAAAGAAATTATTCTGGCTCACTCCTCCCCCACATTATGATAGCATGAATTGTATACAGCAGAGAGTTTTGCATTATTCACTGCACGTGGAAATAGTTTAAATGAAACAAAGCAAGTCTGCAGGAGGAATATTTGAAGCAGGGTCTTTCTCTCAAGGACTACTCTGAAGCATCATACCTTCACTCACAGGAAAGAGGTGTGTCACTGCTGTGTACTATACCAGGGAAACACTCAATAAATTATGTTTTACTGATTTGAATCTCCGAATGATCGGTACTATTTTTCTAATATTAATATTCTATTATATACAATTATACAGTTATGCATTCTATATGAGTAATTAAATTCTTTAAACCTCAGGGAAATAGATTGATTTAGAAGCATTGCAATCAAATGAGTATCTATAGGAACAGATATCTATCTACATAAGCCAATTTCAAGCCCTAACATGCAACTATGAAGCAGATTGAAGGAAATTATTAGAAGGGTCAAGGTTGGATATAGGGAAAATGGTCTCATTTTATTTTTTTAAGGAGTTGGTGAGAAGGGGAGATGCTCTTTCTGCTCCTCACACATTTGGATCACTAGAAATTGGACTGTGACATTTATGGAAAGCTTTCCAGTTTACAAAAGTGTTTTCTTCACAATGAATGAGAAATTCTAGGAGTGGATTATCCTATACTGTTGCATAGAATGCTTTTTGGGGAATGTTCTCCATCTCATCCAGGGCATAAATCTCTCAGTGAAGATGGAAGTCTGAATTTAGGGAAGGGGGCCATATTCCTGCTGACCCATATGTAGAAAGACGTGAAATAATCCTCTTCTGTGGTTTTTATTGTTTCTAAGGCTATGGGGAACATACAATCAGCCTGGAGGCAGGAGAAATGATTGAGAATTTTCAAGGTAGTGCATGGGAAGAAGCTGTTGGGGGGAGAAGATGGGAAAGGAATTATTATCTCTAATGGTTGATCTGATTGCTGTAGTGAAGACTTTTGGAGTTGATACATTGTGGGTACCTGTAGCTTGTCTTTGGCTCTCCGGCAGCCTCTCTGAGTTCAGGTCCTGACATAACAAGATACAGAGCAATCAGCAATATGTGCTGATCTCATCTGTAGTCAGGGCACCCTAACCCTTGGAAGTGCCAAGGCTCCCAGATTGGGTGCTGTCATGCAATTTACCCTGTTATCTTGAGACTAATCTCTGGGACTAAGGCTAAGTGCGCGGGAGTACGCAAGCTGTTCTGGTCACAGCCTCCCTGTTCTCTGATTGCCCCCCCACCTTCCCTCACGAGCTGTCCATGAGCTCTGCAAGTGCACTTTGGGGATTTAAGGGCTGAAGCGTGAGGAGGCTGAGATAGAGGGAGAGATGTAACAACACGCCTGTCCTGCCAATAAAGCCTCTTTCCATTTCCACTGACTCGACTTCTCCTTTATGAGACCACGCAGAACATGGCCAGCGTGATCACTGAGGACCTGGGAAAGGTATGACTCAGCTGGAAACCTTGGGCTCACAGCAATACATTTTGCTGAGATTTCATAGCACTTCATAAACCTTAAAGTGCTATAAAAATGTAATTAGAAACTTCTGAGATGGTAGGCTGTTGGTTCAGAGAGCAAGTTTTTTGGTCAAGTCCACCTCAGAGCCAAGAATCAAAGAGGTTATGTCACCTGCCTAGGATCAGAGAACTAATAAATGTCCAGGGTGGTGTTTGAACATATATATCTTCCTGAGTACCATTACAGCTTTCTACCTACTGTATCACACTATTTTGTTTGATTAGGTAAATTTAGGTAGTATGATCTTCAAAGGATAAATTGTTGACTGGTAACACAAGAACAGTTGCATGCAAGGATGAGCAGGAAGCAAGGATAAATTTGATTTCTCCCAGCGAAGTGAATTGGGAAGCAAGAATCAAGAGTGGTCAGTATCAGAGAGAATGGTAAGTGACATGGAACCAGGAGCAGATAAGTATATTTAGAAGGAGACAGTGGAATCTCTTTGAGAAATGCCTCTTCATAGCCTCTCATCACTCGGGGAATGACGGTTCTTAAATATTTGTATCTTGTTCTTTCTCTTTGTCTTTCTCTCTGTGTACATACATACAGCCATATATACATAGACATTTATCAAAGCAATCTGCTGTATAGAGAAAAGAAAAAAGTCAAGGGAAGAGGAATATTTAGAGTAGTTTGTTACTGCGTTGTCCAATTTAATACCTCTCTCTCTCTCTCTTAAAAAAAAAAACTAAACTAAATGTAAGAGCTATTATTCTTACAATTTCCCTTCTTGTTTGAGGCATATTAAAATATTTATGTCTGTTGCTGATTGTTGAGTTCACAATAAAATAGGAAATTTAATATAAACAAGAATAAGGGAATAGATTGGGGGGTACTCAGTGGGATCGCTATTATGGGGTGGTGGGTAGGGGAAAAATGGAGAGAAAATTTGTAACTCAAATTCTTGTGGAAATGAATGAAAATTTAACTAAAAATATAAAAAAGAATAAGGGGAGCTCTCCAAAATAATTCTGCTAAATGATGCCTTTTTGAAGTAACTTAGTATACTGTTTAAATTTGAAGGTGCATAAATCCAGACTCAGAAAATATTAGGAAGGAAAATTATGTTAGAATCCTTAGCCTCACCGTTCTATCTCTTTTCCTCCCATGTACATCAGGAGGTGGGCCTGTTTCTCTCTTAAGGTTCTAGAACCTTTTTCTTTAGATAACCTTCTTCTAGGGAAAAAAAAAAGAAAACAACAAAAGACATAATAGGGTCATTTACTGTTACTGATAAGGCTTATACTTTAGCATCAATGACTTGAATAATATTATTTTTTCTTCAGAATTTTTTTGAATTTTACTCTATCCTTTTTAGTATCAAATAAAAGAAAAAGGGATTTTCCTTAAGACTTAATGCATCATCAAGCAATAAGAGGCATTTTTGAAATTAGGGATGAACATTTCTCATCATAACAAACAAAATTATATGGATATGAGCTGTCCAGGCTGATGGGAACCCCTACACTCCCTCCTTCGGTCCTTGAAGGAGCCTCGACAACAACGGAGACATCTCACTTTTCTCAGGCAGGGTAAAGCACAGGATGACTGGGCTCTTGCCTCCACAGGACTATCACTGGATCATGGAAAGAGTGTTCCGCATTACCAAGGATCAGTTATGATTGATGGACACAGAACCTTATACAATGTCAGGACTTCCAATTTGGATGGCCCTAGGTACTAATTGCCCTAGTGTTGATTTGTGCTTCGTCCCTTTCCTTGCCTCAAAAATCTCATGTTGCCAAGAATTCAAAGTTAATTTTCACCACACCCCCCTTTTTTTTTTACCATACTGTTGACCATATGACCTGTGTCAAAGCCTTCCACTAGAAAACCTTTGCTTAATGTGATTCCCAGTCAGGTAGACAAGCCAGCATTCAGAATGAATACTTCCTCAAACCCCTGGAGTCCAGGAAAGAGAGATAACTTATAAAGACCTCCCAGTTGCATGGTTGAAAGAAGAAACAGGTAAATGCAACTCTTGCTGCTGAGTGGTTATCCATTTCCCTTTTTATCTTCTATAAACTATATGATATTACTGACCATTTCTTTTCACTTTATACCCTTTCCTCCTTGGAGCTCAGAGACAGGATACTCTGATTTCCTGCTCTGTGTACATTTCATCTTTTCTCTTAGCAGCCCCTGAAGGTTATTTTTCTTGAAGGTACCTTTTCTCTCCTCACTTTCTCTCCTTTGACAAGTTCATGACTGTGAAAGTGTATATACACACACATATGTACATATGTGTATATGTAAATATATATATATATATATATATACAGATTCATGTGCACAAGTCAAAACCTCTCAAAATTTTTATTTTATAACATTAAAATTGTATATTTTGTCTGTCATTTCAATACTATCTCTACTTTAGTTAAGAATTTTCTCTCATCACAATTAAACAAGATACTTTCTTCCCTTCTCTAATTTATTTTTAATAGTTTTTTTAAAAGTACATACAGCCTATGCCTTCCTACTTCTCTCTCTCTCTCTCTCTCTCTCTCTCTCTCTCTCTCTCTCTCTCTCTCTCTCTCTCTCTCTCACTCCATCCCTCCTTCTCTCCATTCCAAATCATCCTTTAAAATCCAACTTAAATATACCTTTCCTTTTCCTATCCAGACCTGTTGTTTCTTTAGCCTAGGTAACTGCCAATGTCGGAATCTTCACTGACGTTGATGGCCAACTCATACTCTTAAAGAGTATCTGGTGACATGCCAATGCATTTATTAAGTGATATCTATCTATCTATCTATCTACACACACATATTGTATATATTGACATGTAATTTAATAAAAATGCTTATGCTATTAGAGAACATTTTTTTACAGATAGCAATTGGAGACTAGAGAATGTAGAAGAGAATGGCTTTAAACATGGTTTGACTGTGTAAAAGTAACAGTAATTATAGTCATTTATATGGACTGCTTACCCTTTATATATAACTACAAAGCAGCATAATGATGGATGGTTATATCAATCATTAAATGGATCAGATTAACTTGTATGGGTATGAGTGTGTTGTAGAATAATACTAATCAAGAATTTTTTTTGAGAAAATGACACAAAAATTATATGCAATAAAACCATGAAAAGACAGACTAAAAACTAATTGGAAATTAAACAATTTAATCCTAAAGAATGAGTGGGTCAAGGCCCCAGTCACTGAGCAGCCACCGAGGACTCAGCAGCCTCCCCATAGAGTGCCCTCACTTCCCAACGCTCCATCCCCCCCACCTGCCTTCTCCCAACACCACCTTCCACAGGCCGTTTCCACCGAGGAAAAGGAATCGTATCGTATGTCCGCTATCCAGAACCTCCACTCTTTCGACCCCTTTGCTGATGCAAGTAAGGGTGATGACCTGCTTCCTGCTGGGACTGATGATTATATCCATATAAGGATTCAACAGAGAAAAGGCAGGAAGACCCTCACTACTGTGCAGGGGATCACTGATGATTACCGTGTTTCCCCGATAATAAGACACTGTCTTATTAATTTTTTTGGACAGAAAAACACCAGAGGGCTTATTTTCAGGGGAGGGCTTCTTTTAATGAACATTGACAGCAATTTTAATAAACAGGTAAATGTGAACAAAAAAATGTACCTTTATTTAATAATGAATTCAATAAAGAACAGGATGACACGCTCACTGCTGTAGCTCTGATTGGATGCAGCTCGGAGCGCAGCATGCGTTTTAGGGGGGAAGGCGACGGTGCATACAGAGGGTACATGTAATGTAGCATGTAGCGCAGGGGATCACCTTCACTACAGTAGCAATCTCAATAGGGTTTATTTTCAGGGGAGGGCTTATTTTAGAGGAATCTTACACAGTAAGGGGAGGGCTTATTTTCGGGATAGGTCTTATTATCGGGGAAACACGGTACGATAAAAAGAAACTAGTGAAAGCATTCAAGAAGAAATTTGCCTGCAATGGTACTGTAATTGAGCATCCAGAATATGGAGAAGTAATTCAGCTACGGGGTGACCAGAGCAAGAACATATGCCAGTTCCTCATTGAGATTTGACTGGCTAAGAATGACCAGCTGAAGGTTTATGGGTTTTAAGTGCTTCTGGCTCGCTGAAGCTTAAGTGAGGATTTCCTTGCAATGAGTAGAAAAATTCCTTTTTGTCCCTTGTCATAAGTTTAAAAACCTCACAGCTTGTATAATGTAACCATTTGTGGTCCGCTGTTTAACTTGGACTAGTGTAACTCATTCATGTAATAAACTGAAAAGAGCCATAAAAAAAATGAGTGGGTCAAACAAAAAATTATATACACAATCAGTAATTTCATACGACAGAATAACAATAATGAGACAACATAGCAAAATATGTGGGATGAAGCAAAGGCAGTACTTAGGGAAAATTTTATATCCCTGAGAGCATACATGAATAAATTAGAGAAAAGGGAGATCAATGAATTAAGTATGCAATTGAAAAAGCTAGAAAAAGAACAAATTGAAAATGCCCAATTAAATACTAAATTAGAAATACTGAAAACCAAAGGAGAGATTAATAAAATTGAAATTAAGAAAACTAATGAATTAATAAATAAAATCAAGAGCTGGTTTTCTGAAAAAAAAAACAAGAAAACTGATAGACCCTTAGTCAATATGATAAACAAAAAGAAAGAAGAAAATCAAATTATGTGTATCAAAAATGATAAGGGTAAGTCTACCTCCAATGAAGAGAAAACTAAAACAATAATTAGGAATTATTTCTCCCAAGTTTATGTACATAAATTTGACAATTTTAGTGAAATGGATGAATATTTACAAAAATACAAGTTGCCCAGAAGTAAATTACTTAAATAACCCCATCTCAGAAAAAGAAATCAAACAAGCCATCAGTGAACTCCCTAGGAAAAAAAAAATCTCTAGGGCCAGATGGATTTACTAGTGAATTCTATCAAACATTTAAAGAATAATTGATTCTAATACTGTACAAACTATTTAGGAAAATTAGTGAAAATGGAGTACTACCAAATTCTTTTTATGACACAAATATGGTACTGATACATAAGTCAGGAAGAGATAAAACAGAGAAAGAAAATTATTGACCAATTTTCCTCTTGAATATAGATGCAAAAATTTTAAATAAAATATTAGGAAAATGACTACAGCATCTTATCAAAAGAACAATACACTTTGATCAGGTAGGATTTATTCCAGGAATGAAAGGATGGATTCATATTAGGAAAACCATCAGTATAATTCATCATTTCAACAATAAAACTAGCAGAAACGACATGATTATCTCAATAGATGCAGAAAAGGCTTTTGACAAAATGCAACATCCATTCCTGTTAAAAACACTAGAAAGCATAGGAATAAATGGAGCCTTCCTTAAAACAATAGGTAGCATCTATTTAAAGCCATCAGCAAGTATTATATATAATGGGGAGAAGCTAGAAGCATTTCCAATAAGATCAGGGGTGAAACAAGGGTGTCCACTATCACCCGTCTTATTCAATGTGGTACTGGGAATATTAGCAGTAGCAATTAGAGAAGAATAAGACATCAAAGGAATCAAATTAGGCAAAGAAGAGACCAAGCTATCACTCTTTGCAGATGATATAATGACATACTTAGAATCCTAGAGAATCAAGTAAAAAAAAAACTACTTGAGACAATAAATAAATTTGGCAAAGTTGCAGGATATAAAATAAGCCCACATAAATCCTCGGAATTCCTGTATATTTCTAATGAAATTCAACAGCAAGAGATAGAAAGAGAAATCCCATTTAAAGTTACTGTAGACATTATAAAATATTTGGGAATCTATCTGCCAAAACAAACCCAGGACCTATTTTATCCCAACTACAAAACACTTTTTACACAAATAAAGTCAGATCAAACTAATTGGAAAAATATCAATTGTTCATGGCTGGGTCAAGCTAATATAATAAAAAAAGACAATTTTACCAAATTCAATTATATATTTAGTGCCATACCAATCAATTTACCAAAAAAAACTACTTTACTGAGCTACAAAAATAGTGACAAAATTTATTTGGAAGAACAAACAGTCCAGAATATCAAGGGAATTAATGAAAAGAAATGCTAGGGAAGGTGGACTAGCTATACCAGATTTTAATCTGTATTATAAAGCAGTACTCATCAAAACTACTTGGTACTGACTGAGGAATAGAGTAGTAGATCAATGGAATAGATTGGGCACAAGAGACTCAACAGTCAATGACTATAGTAATCTATTGTTTTATAAACCCAAAGACCCCAGTTTCTGGAATGAGAACTCACTACTTGACAAAAACTGCTGGGGAAACTGGAATATAGTATGGTAGAAACTGGGCATAGACCATTATCTAACACCATATACCAAAATCAAGTTTAAATGTGTGCATGATCAACCTAAAATAAAGGTTGATATTATAAGCAATCTCGGAAAGCAAGGGATTGTTTACCTGTCAGATTTGGGGAGAGGGAAAGACTTTAGGACCAAACAAGAATTAGAGAGCATTATAAAATGCAAAATGGATAATTTTGATTACATTAAATTGAAATGCTTCTGTACAAACAAAGCCAATGTAACCAAGATTAAGAAGGAGGTGGGAAATTGGGAAAGAATTTTTACAACCTATGTCTCTGATAAAGGACTCATTTCTAAAATATACAGAGAACTGAGTCAAATCTGTAAGAATACAAGTCATTCCCCAATTGATAAATGGTGAAAGGATATGAACAGGCAGTTTTCAGAGGAAGAAATTAAAGATATCTATAAGCATATGAAGAAATGCTCTAAATCACTATTGATTAGAGAAATGCAAATCAAAACAACACTGAGGTACCACATCTTACCAGTTAGACTAGCTAAGATGACAAAACAGGAAAATGACAAATGCTGGAGAGGATGTGGGCAAATTGGAACACTAATGTAGTTGTTAACTGATCCAACCTTTCTGGAGAGTAATCTGTAATTATGCCCAAAGGGCTATAAATAATTTCACACACTTTGACCCAGCAATATCTCTTCTAGGGTTATATCCCAAAGAGATCATAGAAGTGGGATGAAGACCCATATGTACAAATATATTTATAGCAGCTCTTTTTGTGGTGGCAAATAATTGTAAATTAAGGGGGTGCCCATCAATTGGGGAATGGCTGAAAAAGTTGTGGTATATGCATGTAATGGAATACTATTGTGCTATAAGACACGAAGTGCAGATGGACTTCATATTTACCTAGAGAGGCTTATATGAATCGATGCTGATTGAGAAGAGTAGAACCAGGAGAAATTTGTACACAATTACTGACCCAAGGTATGTGTGAAGACCAACTTTGATAGACTGGACTGTTCTCAGCAATGCAGTGATATAAGTCAATCCCAAAAGACTCATGGTGGAAAGAGATGTCTACATCCTGAGAAAGAACTAGAAAGAACTGAGTATGAATTCAGATTGAAGCAAACTATCTGATCTTTTTCTTTTTCTTGTTTGATTTTGTTTCCTCTTTCCCATTGTTCATTCCATCTGATACAATCTATCCTTATAGACTAATGTCTAATGTGAAAGTATTTGCCGATCCTATACTTGATTTTATACCATCATGGGGGTGGTGCAAGGGAGGGAGAGAGAGAAAATTTGAAACTCAAGGAATGGTGGAATTGAATATTATAAAATAAAAGTAAACAAATAAATTAATAAAGACATAAAAAAGAAGAAAAAAAAGATTTGTTTTGCAAAACTTCGACTTAGATAAAAGGCCCCACCCAAGGACCTTGAAGACCACATGTGAACTGTAGTCCACAGGTTCCCCCCTCCTGATAGATTGTTGGAGGGAGCACAGATATAGCCATTTTTGACCTAATATTTCTCTTTTATTTGTTTATACTACTATAATCTTGTATAACCCAGCTTTTCTCTCCTGGTAACCTGATCTATTATTTTCATTTAATTATCATCTCTATGAACATGTTTGCTCTATGCATTCATCTATCTCTTTATATCTCTATCTCTTTCTTCTCTCATTTCCTACACCTTCTCACCTACAGATCCTGTAGGCATCTCAAATTTACACATCGTAACAGAACTCAGCAGTTCCCTTTGGCCCAAGCTTACCCTTCTTTCACATTTCTACCGAATGTATCACCATCCTTATACTTTCCCAAGTTCTCCACTTTGGCACTTCTTCATTGTACACATTCAATAAGTTGCCAAATCTAGTCTAGTTCCTCAACTTCTCTTGCATGTGACACCAAAACAAAAGCAATCCTCTTCATTTAAACAGATCAATGCCGAGGTCTTCTTACTTGCTGTCACTGCATCACTCTCTCCCCTAGCCAATCTGTCTTCCACATAACCCCTGAGATGATTGAAAGCACAGACTTATTCATTCCAGTAGCTACCTATTACATCTAGGATCAAATGCATGCTCATCTGGTATTTAAAGCCCTTCTCAACTGAGCTCTAATCTGCCATTCCAGTCAAATGTTATCCTGCTTCTCATCAATCCAATTCATTGAATAATCTAATCCAATGAACATTTTTAAGAGCCAGTGACATGCCAGACACAGTGCTAAGCACAAAGACATAATGAAAAGAAAGACAGTCCCTGCCCTCAATGAGTTTACATTCTAAAGTGGAAGACAACATACAAATGAGGCAGGAAAGTTAGGAAAGGGGGCACTAGGGGACATTTTATTCCATGGTATTGAAACCAGGCAGGGCAGCAGATGCAAAGTGGGATTATGTAAGAGTATGGTTTTGGCCTTCTATTAAGGAAGGCATTGGGAGGAGCTTGATATTCTGCCCTCCAGCTCTCCAAACAAAGGAGAGAGGAAAGAGGCTGAGGGAGGCAGAGTCAATGAAGTCTTGAGTTGGTGTTGAGCTTAGATATGGTAAGTTTATCCAAGGAGGGGCATCTTGTTCCAAGGAATTGAAAGTAGACAGGGCATCATTTGCAAAGTGAAGTCAACATAATCCATCTTTCCATTTCTATATTATATAACCTACTTCAAATACTGTATTGCCAACAAAACTGGCCTCATTGTTCTTCACATACAACACTCTACCCTCTTGGCTTTAAGCCTATGAAGGCCCTATATGTATTCCTTCCTTAAATCTTCTTAATTTTTTTTTAGTTTTTCTTCAAAATTCAGCTCATTCATAACCTCCTACATAAAGCTGTAATATGAAGCAAAGAAGGATTTAGCACCTTGTTTCAATTCAAGTGACTTTCACCCTCATCTGTAATTATATCAAGTCTTTGCTAAGAAACAGAACATGTGAAGCCCACAGTGGTAAGGACTTGCCAAGAACTGGAACAGGTGTAAGAGGTGGGTGGAACAGGAAGGAGCTAATGACACATAAAAAGCTCTAGCACAGCTGGCTGAGAACTGGGAGGATATATGGCTGTGTCACTGACACTGTGTTTGCCTGTGTTGATGTTACTTTGTCAGACCCGTCTGCTGATAGAGGATGTGGCTTCTGTTACAGAAGCCCTGGGACCTTACTGCTGGTTCAGAAGCTCTGAAAGAGGACTCTCTTGTTGTCTGTTTACAGAAGCCCTGAAGGAGAGTTTTACTGATGTTTTCAGAGGTCCTGGGACTTTAGTGATGATTGGTGTTGATTTCTCAGACCCTGTTTGTGGGTCTGTGTTGATTTTATAAGCAGAAAGTGAATTGATGATGGTGCCAACAATGTGTGCAGCTGTGGTTCTATTAAGCTTTATCTTCCAAGAAAGAAAAACTGCAAAGGGCTTGAGGTGGACTTGAGCTTCATTATGGAATGGGAACTGGATGAGAAACTGGATGAGGAGCTGGATCAGGAGCTGAGAAGTGCCTACCTGTAAATGCAGGTGATGGTTGAGGAAATTCAGGCAAGAGCTGGTAGCATGGAAGAAGAACCACGGAATTAAGGAGTCAGCTTTGAAGCAAGTTGAAAGGACCTTTCCTTGGTTACTTAGTGCTTACTGACAAGATCATGATTTACTATGACTTAGAGGTGGGAGAGCTTTGTACTTTGAAATTTGTTCCCCTTAAGGGTGATTGAATTAAGGATGATTGAAAGCTAGTTTCCAATCAAGATGAAAGAAGATTTTCTGACTGATGACATTAAGACAATGTGACCTAGGGGTGGGAGACCTTTGTACTTTATATCCCTTAAGGATGATTTTTCCCTAAGGACTTACTGAATGATATATTTTGTTTAAAACTATGTGGCTACTTTAGTGATAAGTTTTGTTATATCAATCATTGTAAATGCTTTACTTTGATTTCTGTGAAAGTTTTGCTTTAGTTTATTGCTGAATATATGAGTTGACTATACTATGTGATCAGAACGTTAAAGCTATTCACAGCAGCAGTCCTCTGGAAAGCTACTGACGCTTGGCCTTACAAAAGCCACCCTAGTCTTCAGGCATTTCTACATTCATTCATTTAGCAAACATTTATTCTCATATGAAAGTCCCTACACCAATGTTTGGAATAGATAAAGAAGTTATCTCATTGTTTCTTTCCTTGTATAGTTGACTAGGTTGAGTAAGACATATATTAACCTTCGTTGAAAAAAATGTTCGGTATTCTGAGGGGGTAAAAACCTTCCTTAGATTGATTTTTTCATTTAGAAAACATTTATCAACTACATACTACACATATGGCATTGTCATAGCTGTTATAAGGGTTAAAATGAATAGGATCAGATTCATGCATTAAGACATAAGTGTAGGATTAACTACAGTCTTGGAAGGATGGGATAAATGTGATAAAATTTTGTCAAAGTGTTAGAGGGATAAATTTCTTCAGAAGAAGGACTTTATAAGAGAAGAATTTATTCAAAGATTTCATTCAATAGAGAAGATTACTGCAAAAATTGTTTTAATGGATAAAACTTGTCAAAGACATAGGAGAGGGAGGGATTTATAGTTGAAAAGGAAGGCAGCATTTGATCAGGAATCATGGGGAAGAGTTCACTTTGAATAGAACTTAAGCCAGCTGTCAGGAAGAAGTGGAACATGAAAAAGAAAGGAAAGAGGCACTGAGGGAAGACTGTAGTGGCCCTGGGGGAATCTAGACTTCAGTCACAGTGAGACATTAAGAACATCTGAGGACCTTACAATTAAAGCTTTCTGCATAATCTGTAATATTTCAAAGTAAACAAACAAGATTTTATGAGGGTACTTGATTTTGAAAAATATCTAATACCTTTAAAATGCAAAAAATTCTTATTATGTTTAATTGGTTACTCTGATAATTTAAATCATATTTTAAGGATCTTAAAATAAAGTATTAATGCCTTTCTATTTTTATTTTTGGAACAAAGCAAGAGACATTCCCAGAGTCACACAGATAGTAAGGGTGTGTAGTCAGATTTGTTCTCAGGCCTTCCCACACTCCAGGTCCAGTGCACTGTCCACTGTGCCTTCTTGATGCCCAAGGAATTTTTGAAAGGTAAGCAATAATTGAAGGGACTTTCCCTAAGCACAATATAATATAAATCTTGCATAACAATGATGAAAATACCAGGCGCCCTATTTGAAGGAATAGCTTATGCAGAAGAGATGTAATCAGTGTGGAGCCTGCAAATGGGGCCCAAAGAAGCTGGGTTAAGTCACAACTTGATTCTAGATAAGGAGAGTATAGAGGCTTTAACTGCTGAGAATGCTTACCAACTGCAGCATACGTTTTGCCTAGAAGAGGATATGGACTGAGAAGCTCCATCTCCAAGGTTTCTGCAATGGAAGAGTTGTGGGCCAAAATAAAGAGTAGTTAGCACATACACAAATAGTTTTAAACCAGGAAGTCATGCCCTTTTGCCCACTTTTAACCAAAATCAATCAAAGAAACAGATGTTCCTTTTTGCAAAAAAAAAATAATCACAGCTTTGTTTTGTGGTGGTAAAAAGCATATTAATAGGATGTCTGTTATTTGAGGAATGGCTGAATAAGTCATAGAGGATGAATGTGAGGGTTTACTATTATGTTCTAAGAAATGAAACATAGGTAGTTTCAAAAAGACATGGAAAAACATAGTAGCAGGACCAGAACAACTTAAAACATGAGTATCTTTAAGAAGAACAATGTTGAAGACTTTTGTAATGTTTGAAAAATGAAATAAGCAGAACAAAGAAAAGAATTTATGCAATAACACTGCTGTAAAAACATCTTTGAAATAACTATCATCATTTCCAGAGGACCTATGATGAAATATGGCATCTATTAGAGATGTTCTGGGTTTGTAGTATAGGAGATGCTTATATATAAGGCATATAATTTTACAATATATAATATAGTATATGTGAAACATATATTACACATTATTACACATACAAAATACATATACAAACATCATTGAGGGACTTTTTTTTTGCTTGAGCATGCATATTTGTTGTAAGAAATGTTCTTTATTATTTTTTCCAGTGAGGTGAAGGATGGAAAGGAGAAAAATATATTTCTGTTAATTTTTTTTAAAATAGAGAGGTGGGGCAGTTCTATAGATTTGAAATATTCAATGCACTTTCATATGAGGTCACTATATTTTTAGTTTTATGTAACTGTTTTACGTCATTAAAAGAGATCTCACATGAAGTAGGAGTAATATAAATGTTTAAAATATAAAAACAATAACCGCAAAACCCCCCCAAAAAATAAAACTTAAAAAAAAAAGCCAGGATGTCCCCTAGTGGAAATCAGTTTGGCTTCTTTGTGTCTTTTGCTTCATTCTCATTAATGCTGAGTACATAGATATTTTTTAAATATGGCTACTGGGCTCTGTTCATTCTGAGTATTAAGGAGTTACTTAAGATTTTTAAGCAGAGGATCATAGATTTAGATCTGAAAGAGACTTCAGAAGTTATCTATAGACATAATAGCAGTCATGTTTTAGAAAGGTGAGCCAGACATTGGTGTTCATAGAAACCAATGGTGAGACAGCAATTGTTCAGAGATTATATAACTTTGACAATGATAGTGGAATTTGGAATGAAATGGAAAGGACACTTTTCCCATACTTGTTTAAGCTTCTGTAAATCAGGGTTATTTATGGTTTGATTATGTAAATACACCTAGGAATTATGAATTGTGGTACTACTTTTTGTTTTATATTTATATATATATATATATATATATATATATATATATATATTCACACACACACGCACATGCACAGAGCTATTTATATGTAACTGTACTTGTTTGTATATGGGAATGATCAAGAAGGGAAAAAGTGCTAATAATAGGCTTCAATAATATAACTGTAGTGTTCAGAATAAAGAATTTAATCATCTTAGTAACTTATCTTCTGGCCAGATCACACCTGAAATAACATGTTCAATTTTCTCATTCTGCTTGCTCCTAGTCAAAAGTGTGCCATCTTTTCATGAACTTACTTTATATCTATTTCTGTATTTACTTATCTTTTTTTTAATTAACTTCTGATTTACATCATTTGTTTCCGCCAGGTTTTGAGTTACAAATTTTCTCCTCATTTTTCCCCTACCCACCGCCCCAAAATAGCAGTCCCACAGGATATATCCTCACCTCCAATCTGGTATCTCCCATATTTTCTCCAATACCGCTTTCGACTTTTCCATGGATCTCTATGCCTCAACACTTATATATCTTATTTCTCAATTACATGTAAGATGGTATTAATCATACTGTATATATATATATATATACACACACAGACACACACACATATACATATATATTTGAATATTTGATTTTAAAACTTTCAATTCCAGATTCATTCCCTTCTTCCCTTGTCACACACACTTACTGGGAAGATAAGCAATTCAGTATAGGTTACACATGTGTGGCTAAGGCAAAACAATAACATAGCAGATATATTGTAAAAGAATGACTATATTTCCCTCCCTCCTATCCCACGTCCCATCTGTTTTATTCCCTACTTTGATCTCATCCCTTTTCAAAAGCGGGTGCTTCCAACTTCCCTCCCCCCCAGCCTGCCCTCCCTTCCATCATACCCCCTATCATCCCCTTTCCCCCCTACTCTCATGGAGGGTGAGATACCATATTTAGTGTATATTTCACTCCCTCCTCAAGCCAAATTCAACGGGAATAAGGTTGACCCATTCACTTTTGCCTTCCTATTCTTCCCCTCCATTGTAACCATTTCCCCTTGCCTCTTCTGTATGAGATAGTTTACCCCAATCTGTCTCTCCCCATCTCCTCTCATTATATTCCTCTCACCTCTTAATTTCACCTTTTAAGTATCATCCCTTCCTGTTAAATTGGTCCTGTGCCCTCTATCTATGTATACCTGTAAACATGTATACACACATTCACATATGTATTCATATGCCCATATACCCTCATATATATATATATATATATATATACACATACATATATATGTATTTCTAATCCCTTCAACTACTGAGAAAAGTTTTATAAGTTACAATTATTGTTTTTCCATGTAGAAATGTTAATAGTTCAACTCTGATAAGTTCCTTATGATTTCTTTTTCCTGTTAACCTTCTCATGCTTCTTTTGCTTCTTGTATCTGATGTCAAATTTTCTATTCAACTCTGTTTTTTTCAGCAAGAATGCTTGAAAGTTCTCTATTCCACTGAATGACCATATTTTCCCCTGAAACATGATACTAAGTTTTGCTGGCTAGGGGGCTCTTGGTTTTAATCCCAGCTCCTTTGCCCTCTGGAATATCATATTCCAAGCCCATCAATCCCTCAGTGTAGAAGCTGCCAGATCCTGGGTTATCCTGGTTGTGCTACCACAATATTCAAATTTTTTCTTCCTGGGTGCTTGTAATATTCTCTCCTTAATCTGGGAATTCTGGAACCTGGCTATAATATTCCTAGGAGTTTTCTTTTGGGGATCCTTTTCAGGCTGTATCGGTGGATTCTTTCCACCTCTATTTTGCCTTCTGGTACTGAAACATCAGGGCAGTTTTCTTTGAGAACTTCCTGGAGGATGATTTCTATGTTCTTTCTTTGGTCATGGCTTTCAGGTAGTCCAATAATTTTTAAATTATCTCTCCTGGATCTATTTTCCAGGTCAGTGGTTTTTCCCATGAGATATTTCACATTGCCTTCTATTCTTTCCTTTGTTTGGATCTGTTTAATAGTATCTTGATTTCTCATGAAGTCATTAGCTTCCATTTGCTCCAATCTAATTCTGTAGCAATGATTCTCCTCATTGAGCTTTTGAGATTCTTTTTCCATCTGGCAAATTTGGCTTTTGAAGGCATTCTTCTCCTCATTGCCTTTTTGGGCCTCCTTTGCCATTTGAGTCAGTCTGTTTTTTAAGGTATTATTTTCCGCAGTCAGGCTGTTGACTCTCATTTCATAATTTTTTTGCATTGTTCTCATTTCTCTTCCCAGTTTTTCCTCTACTTCTCTTATCTGCTTCTTAAGGTCCTCTATGGCCTGTAACCAGCTTGTATTTTCCTTTGAAGCTTTTGGTGCAGGAGTTCTGACTTCTCTCCTTTCCTCCTGTTCCATACTTTGCTCCTATTTGTCCCCAAAATAGGAGTGTAACATTGGAATCTTCTGTCTGCTTTGTTTCTTTTGCCTGCTCATTTTGCCACTCAATTACTTGACTTATGGGCTTTTTGCCATAGCAGGACTCTGCCACCGGACAGGGGAGCTTCATCCCAAACGCTGGGGTTTTCTCAGCTGCTGGAGGTATTACATGGGTGCCCTCTCTGAGGTCTCCACACACTCTGGCAAGCTGGACACACACCCCAGGATCTCCACCCTAGACTGCAATCCAGATCCAAGCAGGTTAAAGCAAGAGTGATTACCCCTCAGACTGGTGCTTGGTCCCCCTACACTCTACAGGCCAGGAGCTGAAGCTGCCACGTGATGCTGGCTGTGCTGGTGTCTCAGTGGCTTTTCGCCCTGAGGGTAAAAGACACTCACTCAAACTTACTGGTCCCAAAGTCCAGACTGCACTGGCCTCTCACCTTGTCCTTTGCATCTATGTATTGATAAATCTGGAAACGGCCACAGCTGCTGCTGATCTGGAGTCCCTCTGGCTGGCGGCTGGTCAGGCCCACCCTGGGGCTAAAGCCTCGGCGTGGGACTGGGCTCGGCTCCCAGAGCACTGCGCTGGCCGATTCCTGCTGGCCTGCCAAGCTATTCTCAGCTGGAGGTTAGCTTCTCTGTGTCATTTTGTGGGTTCTGCAGCTCCAAAGTTTGTTTAGAGTCCCCTTTTTACATGGATTGGGGAGGGTGGAAGCCAGAGCCACGGGAAGGTCATGCTTCTACTCTGCCATCTTGGCTCTGCCCCCTGTATTTACTTATCTTGGCATATGCTTTTTCTCCTCAGTAGAATATAAAGCCCTGGAGGGAAGGGGCTGTTTCCTTTTCAGTCAGATATTTCTCCTTCTTAGTGTGGTAGAAATGTAATTTAATTGCTTTCTCAAATGATCTGAGTTTAATCAGTAACCTTGTTTTCACTTGTGCAACTGCACACATTTATGGCTATGCACAGAAAAGAACAAAGTGAGAGGTGTGGTGCATGCAAGTTTGTGGAGTGGTTGGTATCTTCCTAGGCATCTCACTGGTCTTTTACATCCTACCGTTTTAAGGTAAGGAACTCCCTTGCTCATTCATCGCACATTTTTTTTTTTATCATTTGCCTTTAAAAATAAAGTTATATGTTACAACTCTATTCCCAAAGTGTAGTGTAAGGCCTTTGGGCTCTAAGTCCAAATGTGTAGTCAGTGATATGGGTTATTGAGAAAATAAAGATGTTATATAAATTTTGTAGCAGAAAGTCTATAGCTGTTGTTGGCCTAAGTGACCAAGTGGCTAGAGTCACTAAGGCTGCCAATCCCATCATTCATTGCAGTCTCAAAGTTAAGTTTCACTTCCCCCTGTCTTGCTCCCATCTCCAAGACTCTTAAGTATCTCAAATAGCATACAAAGCAATGGTCACTGATAAATTATTCTGGTGTGTTCTTCATGATCTCCAAGGCCTTTTATGTCATTGTAAGAGATCTCACATGAAGTAGGAGTAATAGAAATGTTTAAACTGTAAAAACAATAACCACAAAACCCCCAAGTAAAATAAAACAAAACAAAAAAAGAGGTGATGTTGAGATCTCACCAATCTTGGCATCTTCTGATAGCAGTGACTAAACTCCCAGCAACCTCTCCCTTGGTTTTCAGAGCCAAGAGAGAGAGGATGCTCACATACAGCCATCTCAACACAGTAGAAAGTGAGAAAGGCAAAAGAAAAGAAAGTAAAAGAAAGTGTTTTAGTTGTGAGAATTTTGTTTATTGTACAGCATTTCTTATGATCTATGAAAAGTGAACGCTCTCTGACATCAATGTGATTATTTTCATTGAGAAATTGGCACCAGAATTCACAGAATTCCAGATAATTGCTAGTAAGAAAAAAATGTTAACATGTTATCAATTTTATTTTGTGTACAGCACTTTGTGGGTTATTCCATGGGTACTAGGTCCAAAAGGGCCTATTATCAGAATTAATGTTTTGTTATAAAGAATTTTATGTAAAAAGTGCATTTTCAGTAATCTCTAGCAAAAGATCACAGCTTTTAGTGGTCATAGGATTGTAATCCTCTATTTCCCATACATTCAATGTATTGACATTAGTGTTTTGTATTTTCATACATTTTCTTGAAATATTACCTCTGTAAAAGCTGAAGATTGAGTACGTGTATGGATGTATTATATGTATATATTCATATGTTTATACACACACATATGTGAACACATCAAATCTCTTTGCTCATGTATATATCACATTTATTCCCACTAACATAGACATCAACTTAGTTCACACCTTCATCACCTCTTGCCTGAACTATTTTAATGAGTTTGCAATATGACTCCCTGATTCAACACTCTCCCCACTCTAAACCTATCTAGCTGTCAATTTATAAACTACAGCCACTCCCTATTGCCAGTAAGATAAAACATAGGCTCTTTAGATTGAATCTTAAAGACCATTACAGTCTGGCTATAGCACATCTTTCCACCTTCTTTACACATTGTTGAACTTCCTGCACTCAATGGCTTCCATCTCCATATCTTTGTATTGACCATTCCCCATTCCTCAAATCCCCTCTCTCCTCATAATAGAAGTCATTGCTATCTTTAAGAATAAGCTCAAGGACTATCTCCTACATAAATCCTTTCCTTATCCCTTCACACCAATAGCTAGTTACCTCCTTTCTCTAACTACCTGGTATGTATTTTGTGTTTAATGGAATGCAAACTATTTACTATAAAAACTGTTTCATTTTTGTCTTTGTGCCCCAAGCATGAACCATAATGTCTAGTGTATAGGTGCTTCATAAAATACATGATTCTTGATTATTTTATTCATAGGAATGTTCAGTTCTGAGATAACTGAAAATATAATGTAATTGGGACTTACAAAGCTGGCCTCCCTGAATTGAACCTTCCATGTGTGCTAGCTTGGTATTTGGTAGATCTCAGGAAGATGAAGCCCTTGATCTTGTCCAGCACTGTTTTTTTTTTTTTTGACATAGCATGCTTTAGGTGATTGAACATCCATGTCAGGATGGACATGCCTATATCCACCTAATGGTGATCTTATGAGTTGAAGAAGCCCATGAAGATGATGGTTGGCAGGGGAAATTGTTGTATTAAACTAGAAGTTCACTGAGAGGAGAAAGAGCAAATGGTCTAACATACCTGGATAGTAGATATGAGCAGTGCCTATTCACCATCTGGAAAAGAGCTTTATGTTCTAGTAAATTTAATCTGTCAATCTCCCTGGAGACAATAACAGCTGACAACTTGTTATTTAATTTTTTTGGATGTTATTTGGTTAATGCATGCATGTAAATATTGTGCATTTATTTCTTTTGTATGTAGGAATTAAATATGCATTAAACACCTGATTTATATTGAACCTTGAGTCTTTCCTTTCCCTCCACCCTCTTGGGGAGATCACAGATATGAAATAAATTTTACTCTTTATGTAAATCATCCAAAAGTCGATGAGTTATAGAATAGTGAGCCAAAGATTGTGAGAAAAGAAAGTGTCATGCAATTTATTAGGGACACGGCATTCCCAGGACAGAAGCTGATCTGTCCTTGTGAGTAGGTCCAGAGTTGACTCAAGCCAGAGAGAGAGAGAGAGAATAGAGAGAGAAGAGAGAGAGAGAGAGAGAGAGAGAGAGAGAGAGAGAGAGAGAGAGAGAGAGAGACAGAGAGACAGAGAGACAGAGACAGAGAGAGACAGAGAGAGAGAGAGACAGAGAGAGAGACAGA
>NW_027185653.1:7111716-7122679 GCF_028583685.1 Petaurus breviceps papuanus
AGAGAGAGACAGAGAGAGACAGAGAGAGAGACAGAGAGAGAGAGTTCTCCAGTTTCTTTTAATTCAGCAGTGATTCTTATTATTAAAGCCGAATACAGTTTGTCCCTTATTGCGGTGTCTCTCCGCCGGTGTGATCGTCTCTTTTTACACGCGTGCACTTTGCAATTCCACGGCGACCCTGTGACAAACTAACAAAACCCATCTTTAAATGCTTTCCTAAGAGATCCAGGGACCGCCATTGCTCGAGTGGATCTAGCACGCCGTCCACCGTGAGCAGGTTCCAAACAAAGGACATGTTGAACCTGCAATTTTCAGACAACTCCAGAAGTCACCCTGGGCTGCCACTCTGATGGCACTGCTGCTGTCACATCCCCAATGGAAAGAGAGCATGCTGAGACTGCAACCAGCACAAGTCATATGTGTGACCAGATAATTAAGCTGTTCCCATAGGTGCCAGCACATTGCTCATGGCGCAGCTTTTTTCTTTGCTTTCTGGTTTTGCACAACCCACACAGCTATGTGTGGGTGAGTGAGCTTACATTTAATACACACGGCGAAATGAATTTCCTTTTAGCCTATTTATATCTTCTTTGTAGTGTTTCTGATTATATGTCTTTGTTCTCCTCTACGACCCTCAAAAGAGAATGCCATTAATATAACTTCTCTGTTAATGGATCTCTCTCTCTCTCTCTCTCTCTGTCTCTCTCTCTCTCTCTCTGTCTCTCTGTCTCTCTCTTTCTCTCAACAGTACAACACCAAAAGAACTGAAAAAATCAAACACTTTTTAAAACTTTCAAAAAAATTTTTATGAATTTCTTTTTTAAATACCATGAACAATTTTAAATAGAACTTTTCCTAGTCATGAAGAAAAAAAATTAAATCAAATCAATATGGTATCTGCATCTAATAATGCATGCAATATTCAATGTCCAATACTCTAGCAGGACAAATGAAGAATGTTTTCCCCCAAATAATCTTCGTGTTAATCTCTTTCTTAACTTTTTTTTGGGGGGTATCATATTTCCGAAATGAAAGAATGGAAGCTTTTTCTTTCTAATAGTCAAGTTTCAGTTGATCTCTTCCTTTTCAAATATTTATATAGTTGAACTAAGTAAGATAAAAGAAAATAATTTTTCCTCACTAAAACATTGGCCATTCCCAGTAATTTTTTATAAGTAAACTAAGGGCTCAAATTTCAGTATCATTTAAAATAAACTAATAGGAAGTAGATGCATAAACCTTATGTTAGTTCAGACTTCTATTCCAATTAGAGAAATAAAAATTAAATCAAATTAGAGGATGTGCCTCTGACCCATGAAATCGTAAAAACTAAAAAAAATAAAATGACAAAGAGTTGTACCATTTTGTCCTTTAAAGGAAAAAGATATACCATCCAGTAAGAGAGTTAATATACTTTTTGAACTCATCCCCTTATAAATTTTAGGGTCAGTAGGGGAAAAGGGCACTGGTAAATGTTTAACAAATAGCTAAAAACAGAACCGCACACATGACAAACTTTTAAGTTTCATTTACATTAACATTTTCTTCATCGCTTTAAAAAATTTAAACAGCAAAAATAATAAAAAACCAAGCTCTCAATTGCAGGATTTGTCAGTTTTCAAGGTATAAATGCTAACAATGCAAATTTAGCAATTGGCTCTCAGGAGTTGGTCTGAACTGGCCCCAACATACTCCTGTACTACATTAGAACCTTTCAAGTGTCAGCCCCAAATACTTATGGTGTGATGAAAAGCAATGGAAACCACATGTTTAAAACAGCCACGAAGAAAGCAATAAACTGTATCTGGACATTTATGAAACATGGGGAATAGTAAATTTTTTTTTAATGTCACAAAATCATTTATAAAAGAAAGGGTAGGGGAATGTCACAATTCCAAGGGCTTTTTAAAAAGGCCAAAGCCTACAAATGAGGTTGATTAGGTGTCTTACCACCTGTAAGTGATAAATTGGGTGGGTTGACTTGATTGTGTAAATCAATCAACTCCACTCTAACATTTGTATCCCCAGCACTTTCCATATGGTACATATTTAATACACACATATAGGTAGAATTGATTTTCTTATTCTTCAGCTTTACAAAAATTGTACAATGACACTTTACAAAAACAAAGTGAGAAATGTATTTTTCTAGTGCTTCAAAAAAGTTAATCTTTTTTGATCTCCCTTTTTCCTAACATTAGCAAGCACATGAGCATACCTACATACCCATTCATTCTTATTCAAATATCGTTTGATGTATTTGATAAGTGATTCATATTCATTTAAACCCACACCAAGCAGTGACTCCAATAGATGATTCTTTGTGTTTTTCATCTTAGATAGCATGCCAGATAGTTTTTAGAATAATGTGAATCCATCCCATATATCTCTTTTGAGCTCTTAAGTCAAAATTATTTTTAACTAACTGAAAACTCATTTGTAGATTATCTAACTAAAGAGACAGTTTCATCCTTTATTTATAACTCACAATAGTGCCTAGGTATTGCTAGAATCATAAGATGATGTGCTTATTCTTATTCAGAAGTTAGTGAAGCACCCACAATTCTGAGCCTGTAAAATTTTAACTAGCTTGGATGGCACCTTAATGGACAATTGAGTCACCTCTATCTGTCTGAATTTTCACTTTGATGCTAGTCAAAAACCACTGATGGAGTTTAGACTGCATTCAGGGAATTTAGTTCTTGATGGAAGAAAGTGAGGATAGGCAGATTAAAAAAAGAGAATAAATAAAGATATATTAAAAAGAAATAGAAACACATCAAATGAGATAATGTATACAAAAGTTTGCACACCTTAAAATATGACCTAAATGTGAGCTATCACTATGGTGACTGTTACTGATGCAGCTATTAAGGCAGTATTCTTGAATTCTCTTTTGCTTCTTAACCTATGTCATTCTACAGATACTCGGAGAAATACACCCAGGATATGCCTGGCTTTCTTCTCATTAACAGCACCAATGTGTGTGAAAAAGGGAGAATCATTTCCACCATATTATTTGTCAAACATCATTGGGTCATTAGTTTAGTATTGGAAGAGACCTCAGAATAAAACTAGTACATCTCCCTTTATTTAAAGAGTAGGAAACAAAGATCACAATTTAAGTGACTTGTTCAAGGACACACAGGTGGTAAATGGCAGAGCAGGGATTTGAACATGCCAAATAACTACAAATCCAACATTTTTTTCCACTACATCATGTGGTCTCTTAAGAGTTAACAAATAGTGGTGTAAAAAGAAAACCACAATAGTACATTAACTCTTAGATCAAGGTTGGAAATCTCAAAAAAACAGAACAGATGCTATTAGCAGGTAAGTGCCTTGTCCAAGATTGCTGAGTTAGTAAGTAGCAGAGCTGGGATACGTACTCAGGTCTTGCACTTAGATAAAGCAGTAGATGGCTTACTTTCAAGCGACACAAAACTGGGAGTAATCACTATTACATTTGATGATAGAATCAAGAACCCCTCCAAAAAAAATTGACCAGCTGGGATGATGGACTCACATAAAATTAAAAGGAATATCTATATATCTATATCTATAATATATATACATATACACATACAAACATATATGCATATATATATATAATTTGTCTGTATGTGGGTATAAATATATCTTTACATTAAAGCTCGCATAATAAACTTATGAATACATAATGTAGAAAGCTAGGCAATAGCGTGGGAGACATATATGAATGGTTTTGTAGATTTCAAGCTCAAAATGAAAAAGCAATATGTGTCGATTTTTAAAATGCTAATGTGACCCTTGACTGCCTTAAGAGAGGCCTAATGTCTAGCACAAGTATTATAGTCCTTGAACCTCTGCCCTGATTAGACTGCACTTACAAATCTTGTCTTCTTTACTGGATATCACATTTTAGGCAGGATATTGATAAACAATAACATGCCCAGAGAAAGATAAATAGGATAAGCTTCAGTATTTGAGGGGCTCATAGCAGAAAGGTTGGATTTTTTTTTCAAAGACTCAAAGTAAGGGAAAACTTCCTAACAATTTAGAGCTATCCAAAGGTGAAATGGACTTCTTAGGAGGGAGGTGGTTATCTCATTAAATTTTTCAACTATAGGTTGTATAAAAACATCTCAGAGGCTATCAAAGGAAATTTTGAAGAGGTTAGACTAGATAACCTCACAATTCTGAGATTTGGGGATTTGCTCTTTTAACAGCAGCATCTTCTGTTCTCTCAACCCTACTCAGGTGAAGTTGACCTATACCCTGAAGGACAAGGCTATAGCTGTGTGATATGTATATGGAAGGAGATATGACCCCTGGTTAGTTGAGAGACTTTGGCTAGGAGAGAAGAGGGAGATGGAGAAAAAGAGAGAGGAGTGAGTTGTGAAGAGAGGGAAGGCATGAACTTTGAATGTTAGATGGGAAATCTCTCCTGAACTACAGACATGTGGGGAAAGCAAAGACCTCTAGCCATTGGTAGAACAGGTGAGATCATTATCTCCTTGTGAGGACTGAGATTTTATCTCATTCCTAGGCCACAGAGTTCCCTTTTCATTGTGTATTCCATTGTCTAAACTACTCTACCTAACTTTCTTAAGTAATATTTTACCCCTTGCTTTGATAAATGTGTCTTTGCTATACTTGTCAGGTTTTTGTGGGTTAAGCATGTGGAGAGAAGGGAGCTAAACTTCTCTAGGTTAAATCATCCCAATGTGGAACAAGAACTTCTTCCCACCTTGAGTGATGAAGCAAAAAGTCATTTTTATTTGGAACTGCAAAAGATCACTGTGCTCCTGTGATTATCTGGTGTTTAATAGATAGCTATAATTTTTATCTCAATAACCCTCTTGAAGACAGGAGAGAGCAGAAATAATTGCCTCGTCATTCTTGTCCTACTCACTGCAAAGTCAATATTGTCCAGAGTTAACTAACATTTCCCTGGAGAAGCAACAAATCCATTAGATGTTTGCAGTGTACATGTAACCTGCAAACAAGCTCTGCTTAGCTTTTTATCTCTTTGCTTATCAGATCAATGAAAAAAGTCCCAAGTCTTACAGAAGAGAGATAGGAGAAAAGTTCTACTTAATGTAGACAGAAGGAACATTACAGGATTCCATGATAAGATACAATGGCCTAATGTTTCCTAAAATTATGAGCCCAACCAGATGATCTTAAACCTTATCTTTTAGATCAAAAAGATTTCCTTTTTGGCAAGGTGGGGCCAATTAGCTTTTATCCTCTCTTCCGCCCTTCACTAATAACACTTTTTCTAATCTATTTGGCCCTCCCGGCCCTCCCCCCACACACACACACACAGTTTAAGGTTACTAGAAAAAAAGAGTAATTTCTCACAATTGGACAGGGATGGGGTAGTCTAGACTTCATGTCCTCCTGCTACCAAAGAAAGTCAGGGTTTTACAAAGGCTGCCTGATCAGGTTTTCTGCTCCCCAAACTCTGGATACACATGGGTTCTTGCTTATATTTCTACTGAAGAACAAAAGCAGAATTATTCAACTTGCAACCTTGTCTCAACCAACATACTTCTTTCATTAAGAAGATAGATCTAAAGAAGAGAAATTATGATAATATTGTTTCTGTTCTCTGACCCCTTATTGCTGAACCCCTCAAAGGGTTTATGGTATCAGCAGAGGGTCCAGGTGAGAAGAATTTCATATTACTATCCAGTTATATCTAGAGCCCTTTTTATTACTAAACAGTATATCGATGGATTGTTATTAAGAAAGGAAATTCCTCTGTGAAAAGAATAATCCATTTCATTCTCCAAATGAGTACAGTACATCTAATAAAAAGAAACACAATTATCAGTGGGATTGCCTGCAAATACCCCGCATCATTTCATAGTATTTGTCTTTGGAAAGATGAACATAGGCAAAGAAGGTATTTATTTCATTACAAAGGAAGAAGAATTAAGCCCACCCAATCTAGCAATGAAATATGCCAGCTCATTCAACAAATTAGCAATGTGCAGATTTTTTTTTTCTTGACAATGGAGCAAAAAGTTCAAGTTTCCTTATTTTATTAAAATGTGTAGTGTCTGGTAAGAAATTGTATTAATATTTATGATCCCAAGATTCTATGAAATCAAGAAGTCTATTTCTGTGTGGTTGATAACAGCTGATATATTTAAAATAAGTAATTAAAAAATGTAAAATCTCTCCATCAAATCATCCCTAATATTGTTGTACCCAAACCCGAGTCACACTCCATCTTGTCTCAGTCCCCACCATTTTGTACTCCCTTCTTCACAGAAGTAAAGTAAGGCTACAGAGAATCCTACACCTGTGCTGAGAATAACCACCCAAGGCATATTTCTGGGAAACTGCCCAAGGCATAGTCATCCACCCTATTCTAGGAAATTGAAACTTAACCATATCCCATATAAGATACTATATTGAGTATTAACCAATTGCTTTTCTCTGTTTCTGTAAGTTCCTGCTTTTGCACAGATCAGACCATTGCTTTGTGGTTTTTGTCTTTAAATACTCTGACACTGCCCCTGCTCGGGGCTGTTTGATTTGAGTCTACCTTCCAACAGTCATGAGCTCAAGTAAAATCCACATTAAATTTATACCCTTGCTTCATTTTTGACACAACAATATGACCTGTGACCATCCATAGCTGACCAAATTGTTTACTCATAGCAAAGATGGAAAAAAAGTCAAATATGAAACAACTACTATGCAACATCATGAATTTAATTTCAATATTAGATGTATTAGAAAATTCAAAATCCAAAAGTCATGTCAATATTGTGATTTCATTATCTCTGAAAATATCATTCTCATACTTTTTGATGCTACATTCTTTAGAAGTTTAGAATAATTAAGATAATATAATATCCCAGATAACAGCTGATACTGTATGAAGGGCTTTGCTGAACTCTTTCATTTTGACATCAAAGCCAACAAAATGGGGTGAGCTCCTGGGTTACAGTGAATCAGCAAAACTGTTGGCATAGTAAGTACACTAGGCTATTTGTGGTGATGGGTATAGTATTGGGAACCCTCTTGAACTCCTTGAATTTTCCCCCTGGATCTAGCATTCACCTGAAACCATAAGCCTTCCATTATCACCAAGACTAAATATCTGTTACCTTTAAGCTAAACTAGCCTTACATGGTCTGCTATATCCAGGTAGCCTTCAGCTACCTCCCACCCTTGATCCTATGAAAATATCTTTGACCAAATCTGTTACCCTTAAACTATTCTAACCCTCCATTGTTTGTTATCTCCAGGTAGCCTGCAGTTCCTTCCCACCTTTAATCCCATTTTCTTGGTTCCTAAAGTCTGACCTCAGTCCCCTCAAGGTCCTTCTTAGATTCCTCCTCAAAACCTTCCCCAAACACCTCCTCTAGACTACCCCTAGATCCCTCCATAAACTTTCTGCATATAAGATCCATATTGCCTCCAAGAAGTGACTGGGATTCAATCTAGCTCAGACTCAGTCTGTGACAGATTGTTCTGGCCTGCTTGTTGATACAAGCATCACAAATACTTAGGCTGCTTAACAGTGTACCCCTCATGACAAGTCTTTGGCTGAAAGAAGGCTGGAGTTGAATTTATTCAACAGGACCCAGTGTGTTGGTATTTTGGGGTCTCAAGCACCCCTAACCCTAAACTTCCACAGTGGCAGCATAAATTTCAAAGTATTCTTGTTCTTCTATACATAAACTTATAATTTGCATTTGATAAAATGGAATTGCCTTAATTGTGGCCTTATGGTTTCTATACCAGCATTGGAAATATCATAAATGATATTAAGATTGCTGAGGAAAGCCACTGATCAACTTGATGATTTCTCCAATTAACTTTATAAAAGAACAGGGTGTGGAACATGGCTAGAAAAAGGTCTAGACTTTATTGAAAGAACACAAACCTCCTTGGATTGGTCTCCAGTGACTGAGGCTGTCTTCTCTGTATTAGGTTTAGGAGGATGATAATTTTTGGAATAAAAACCCCATCTGTTGTCTTGTAACAGTGGTCTCCAAATTGCAAAGTAGTCATCCCATTGGGAAAAAAAAAATTTTTGAGCATTATATCATGTGTGTATACAAATTCAATTACAATTATTTTAATATTTAAGGTTGAAAAGTACATGATACAAGAATTAAAGGATATAAAATACAACCCCCTTTCCTAATCAGGAACTGAAGGAAGCAAGCACACACTCTGTAAAAAGGCCAAGGTTTAGAAATTGTTTCTGACTTCCTTCTTTCCCACATGCTAAAATACTTTTATAATTCAAACAAAGAATGCTAAAAAGCACCAGATGAGGCTAAACCAATGGGTGATGGACTTTGGATTTCAGATGACCACAGCAGCTACAATAGCCCCAGGAGCCAGTCCAAAGCTCTGCAAGGCCAATACAAAATTCAGAAGGAGACATTTTTTTTGTCTCTGCTATGTTGTGCTATATTCTTGCAAGACTCTAAAAGAAATCTCTTCTTTAATCTTGTTTCAATTACATTTCACTATTGTTTCCTTACTTTTGTTACAAAATTTGGCTTTCATAATTTTAGAATCATCATGGCATAGTGGATATTGAACTTGTTTTGAAGCTAGCAGGACCTAGGTTCATGTCATACTTTTGACACATACTACATGAGTAGTAATTTAACCTTTAAGTGTTCTAGGCAACTCACTAAAATCATAAATTTCGAATAAGGTGCTGGTAGAGGGATTTTCCTCTATGAGTGAAATCTCAAGTCTAGTCCCTTTCTCCATTTGCCTAATTTGGCTAGGAATATAAATTGATCTAGAGGGTTTGGACTTATAGACAAAGAAAAGGGCAGGCTTGTCAGATGAGACTAGATATAAAACAGGACATCCAAGTTCACAAGCTTAGCCATTCACTGGGCAAGAAAAGCAGAAGTGTAAAGGTTTTTAAACAAAATAGTTGGAGGGGGCTTCCAAAAGACTAGCATTTAACATGGCAGGATATTGAGATGCAGAAGTTCTCAATTTGTTCTTAGAATGGAGGCATTAAAGGATCAAGCTTTGCTGGGGGAAAAAAGGTGTAATGTATATACATATATACACAACATTATACATAAATATATTTTATATGTTTGTATACATACATATATGTGGAGGTAGAAAACATATGCATATATGCATGTTTATATATATACATGTATATATATACACACATAGAGATATATAAATTACTTCCTCCAAGAAGATTTGTATTTTATTATATGCCTCTTAATTTAGAATCAAGACATTCTTACCAATATATTTATTTAGTAAATTTTTGTTTTGAAAGATAGATTACAAGTATAACTTGAGAACTGCTTTCATAAGATGAATTTTTTTATTATGACATCTTCATAATATTCCCTTATGGAATTTGGCCTTCTGCTTAAATCCTAATCCTCTCTGGGACAAAACCCAAGGGAGCCTTAATGCTACTTCACTCTCCTCAGTTATAGGTGAGCATCTTCCTACTAAAACCATCCAGATACTTTTCAGATGATCTTCTTCTGATTGGGAGAGCTTGGCAGCGCTCTGTCATCTTCGCCCTCTTTGGGCTTATTGCATTTCAGCATGTCACCTCAAAAGAATTTCCACTATTGATGCTCAACACTGAATTCATGCAGTTACTGAATGTATACCACTAAGCTATAATCCTCAGTAAAGGCATCCAGAAACATTGGAGATCTTCCTCCCTAAATGTTCACATACTAAAGTAACTGTTCATAGGATAACTCAGTTTTAGGAGCTGTGACAAATTTGCTACTTTGGGTTTACCAGAATATAAGGACACCTACTTGTTATGCATTTTTGTTATAACAGTTTCACATTTTAAAAACTTCTTTAGGCAGCATGTTGTAGTTAAGAGAACAGATATGTGAGATCTAATCTTCTCTTTTCTTAGGCTATGCAACCTTGAACAAGTCCATAAATGTAAGTTTTGGTTGTCCCATTTCTAAAATAAGGGATAAATGAATAATGCTAAGTGATAATTATTGTGAGGAGAATAATGATAACAAAAATGGCATTTATATAGAACTTTAAGGTTTTCAAATCACTTCACTTACTTTATTTGGTCCTCAAAACAATTTCTGAAGAAGGCAGCATTATTATCCCCACTTTAGAGATAAGGAAACTGAGGCTGAGAGAGCTTAAATGACTTACGGTCACCCTCAATTTTAAAGTTTACAAAGTACCTTGTGTGTATTGTCTATATTTGAGCTTCACTATAAGTCCCTCTAAGAGGTTTTGGTATGCATTATTAAACAACAATTATTTTTATTTTAAGTGCATAAGGAAGTTGAGGAAGCATGATCAAACTTGCCAATAAAGACACAAGTCATAAGGGTTGAGTGGGATTTGACCCATGAATCTATCTTTCTGAAGTCCAACCGAATCTAATTATATACTACCTCATAATGCCTCTAGACCAGGGATTCTTAACCTGGGCCACATGAAGTTATGAAAAAACAATTTTGATAACTGCATTTAAACATTATCAATTTTGTTTATTTTATGCATTTAAAATCACTCTACTTTTTTTAATGGATAAAGAGTAGTTCTGCAGGTTTTAGCAGGTTTCCAAGGGGATACATGACACAAAAAGGTTAAAATATCTCTTCTTGGTTCATAATTTCTGTCCTTTCTATTTCAGAATTAAGAGAATCAAATTAGATGATAATGAGAAAATGTTTGATGAATGATGGTGATGATGATGATGATGATGATGATGATGATGATGATGATGGTGATGATGGTGATGGTGATGATGATGATGATGATGATGATGATGGTGATGATGATGGTGATGATGGTGATGGTGATGATGATGGTGATGGTGATGATGATGATGATGATGATGATGATGATGATGGTGATGATGGTGATGATGGTGATGATGGTGATGGTGATGATGATGGTGATGGTGATGATGATGATGGTGATGGTGATGATGATGATGATGATGGTGATGATG